>NW_027271245.1:600000-862760 GCF_040938485.1 Diadema antillarum | reverse complement strand
CCCTGATTTTTATGTGATGACTCAAAATAGGTTAAAGGCATTTCTTCGTTTACATTATCTTAAAGTTTGGGATCATAAAAACATATGAAAATAAAGATGTATTTACATATTATTACACAAGGGAACCTCATAACAAGAACCAAACAACCATGACAATTACTGTGTTATGTCAGGTTTCTCACATCAGTGTTTTAACATATATAAATTAAAGTCAAATTCACTTTGTTATATGGATGACGGTTTTATATTTACTATATCCAACCTATTTTTAATGAGGTTCCACTATAACAGCCTCTTTCTTACCCAAGTGTTATATCATATTCATATCACAAGTTAGGCCATGTCATCATTATATGGAAAATCTGATAATTGAACAGGGTTGCTCTTTACAAATACATTGTTAAAGGTATGTGTGTGTGGGGGGGGGGGGGGCAGTGAAAGGAATATATGAGACATTGAATAGTGTCCGTATCTCCCAAACATTTTAAGGATTGAGGGAGGGGAGTTGCTGTCTTTGTGTTCAGTGAGGGTATCCTGCCATCAGTGTGGGATGTGGGAATCCCAAAAACTTCCCAAGTATTACTAGTAGTTGGAATATGAATAAAGGTGTGAGGGTCGAGCATTTGTATGAATTTAGTTTTCACATACCCTGGTAAAATGGGTATTTTGAACAAAAAAGAAAAAAGTTGAGGCAATTTATTATCGATGTAGAGAATATAAAAGAAATCTTTGTTGCATCTGACAATATACATAGCAGCTTTCACTCTGTAATACAATTACTGGCCATTATTGCTCAAGAAATGCTCCTTAAGATTTAATTCTAAACTCAGCAAAGTGCAGATTTGTTTCAATTTGAACATCAATGTGTAAGACTGCCAGTGCTTGCTTTATGTATTAAGCGTTGTAATCTGTATGAAGTGATGATAAGCAAATACAAAGTGCCTTGCTATCTGTATATGAGATTATTGGGAATAATTGTGAAATGTGTCAGAAATGTACCTGGTACCAAGATACAAGGATTCTCTTATGGACACTGTGTTTACAGGATTAATGATGCATTTTCAAAACTTAAATGCAAAGTATGTCTAATTTGTCATTGGGTATTAGACTGATATATCCTGCAAATTTCAGAAGCGACTGATATTCTTTTGTTATGTTAATTCAATCTGATTTGCATCATTATTATATTTTTCAGCTAAGAGGTTCACCAAAGATGGAATGTTTTTGTCGATATTTACGGATGTTTCATTATTCTCTGAAGGCATTGCAAGAGAGATTTTATTTGTCTCCTTTCTTATCAAGTGCCACAGAAGTGAGGGTGGATTGATACAGTGCATAGTCCAGGAAATACATGTTCTGTTAACTTCTGTCATTTTATCGCTACATGTAACTATTATTGCAGAGCAGTTTCAAAGAAATCTGAGATAGTCGAACTTATTGGTTCCGATAGTGTATTTGTTGCTCCTGCCCTTTTCTGTTGTTGTAGGTATTTATCTGATTGTTTTGTACCTACACTCAGCCAAAATCTTCCAGTAAATGCTGTGTGATCATTATGCATACATCTTTGTGTGTTACAGGTCAAACTCTTCACATGTACATATTCATCCTCAGCAGATTACAGAGAAACCTTGTTGGAACCCTATTCCCTAGAGGGAAAGGAACTCACGTCTGGTAAAAATTGGACCATGGCTCCCAAGGACACAGGATTATGGCAGTAATGAGCCAATTTCCCCCCCCCCCCACCCCCCAATAAAAAAAAAAACAAACACAAAACACAAAACACAAAAACACAACAAAACCACAACAAAAACAAAAGAAAGAAAGAAAGAAGAAGGAGATGATATTACTTTTAAATCCAAAACAGGTGGAGTCAGGTTTAAAAGTATGTGACTGCACTATGAATTTCAATATTTTTTTTTTTTACTTCTGATAAATTTGATGGGAACTTGTCATTTGCTGACTGGTTAGACTCATCTTCGGGGGCAAGGGATCATCCCTGCATGGGCCCATCAAGGGCCAGGAGCTGGACCTAGATGTTGAACATCATCAGCTTGTTTTCACTCATTGTAACAATTAATTCTTGTATGTGTATTTCTGTGTTGAGAACTGGTGAAGGCTCTATTTTTGGTGCATTTGTTTGTTGACTGTTACAAATGGAGAGTAATTAATCCCTAACTTGTTATAGAACTGTTTCATTTTTATTCCCAAGGAGGGAGCAAATGCCTGGTTGGATAGTCTTCTTTGCAATGTCCCAAGCAGACTTTTGCCGAACTTTTCAGGAATCAGAAATAAAGTGACTGGGTATTGGCTTGTTCACCAATGTATATTGGCCGGCAAGGGCCAAGGGCCCTTGATGATAATCTATAAGGTAAGCTGATCAGGTATCTTCTAGATCCAAAACTACCAGATCCAAATTTGGGTAGAGTGTACATTCTATGTGTTGTGAAGGCTAATTCATAGCTGATCCCATCGTGGTTCCATCATGTTCAAGTTTGTTCTGTTCAACTTTGTTAATATAAGTGTCCTCCTAGCCTAGCTGTGTCTCAGAAGGAGGCCTCAGTGAATAACTATAGAGAAGGGGGGATGTATATATGTCACATTTATGTTGACAAGGTATTGTCTTTATATTATTTGTGCAAATTTCTATTCAATATGAAATGTTCTTCACATTCCAGATGTGACAATGGTTTTGCCTTTTGTCACCCAAGTTCTGAGTAACAGTATATTGTTGCAGTGATATTATCTCTAGCGTATATTTCTCATAAGATGAAAAAAATATGAGTGTTCTCTGACATAGACAGATAATTTGAAACTAATGCCAGTTGATTCCTCAATATGACTCTCTAATGTCACAATTAACAGGTTGTCACGATAAAATATTTTCATATTTGTCACCCATGACATATAAAATGCAATGTCAGTCATGGATATGAATGGCAGAATGATCAAGTAAATTTAAGAAATGCCTGTCGTAAAATTCTTCTTCCTTTGCAATGAATTAGTAAAATGATTGCAATGTGTATTACAATAAATGCCTAGCAAATGAAAATGACAATTTTTACCCATAATTTATCTCGTATTTATTGTGCAAGTACTTTATATTTTCCCCCTTCTCCAGTGCAGTATGTTAAGTTAATAGCACTGTTGAATAGTATTAGTATCTATCACTTTTGTTATATTCATTTCTTGTTTGTTTTCATTTTACGTCTGTACAATACAAGACGGCTGGTTAATCCATAGTCAGCTGCACTATCATAGTGCTGCTGGTCTTCTATGGGGACCAGTCATATGATTTGTGTGTACCTGGGGTGGACCACTTGATCACCAGGTTGTGCACTCTCCTCTTTGCTATGAATTAATGAATTAGAATCTTTTGAAGCACATGAGTTGTGACTCTCTCACACACGGGACCTCCATTTTATGTCCAACCCGAGGGACAGAGTGTTTTGTCTCCACTAGAGGGGGGACAGCACGACAACACACAACATTGCTCAGCAGAACTCACTGGGTTTCAAACTTGAGCCCGAACCTTAGCCATGTGATTGCAAGGCAGATACACTACTGACTGATCCTGCTTTCTCCCGCTGGACTGAGATATGTTCCACAGTTTGTTCCCTGTAGTTTTGATTCACGCCATAATCACATTTTTGGCTCTCTCACATTTTGTCACAAACTGAAATAGAGCACTCTCATTCTGCTGCAAGGAAGGGTTCAAAGGTCACCAAGAAGTTTAATCTTCAAACATGGCTTCACCATGTATTAAAAGACATCATATCTTTGGGTATATGATACATACAAAACTATCATTTACATTTCACAGGAAGCTGACTTTGCACACGAAATTGTCAAGTGATGCACTGTGTATAAAATGCAGCACATGATTTGACACTTACGTCAAACTTACTTTCACAAAAATTACATCAATCAGTGCTTGTAGTCTACAAGACGCTGCATACTGCAGAGCAGACGTACAAACACATCAACATATAACCCTCTGTGCGCTGTGAGTGCTGATTGGTACAGAAAATTCCATAGCACTACACACACTGTCCAAAGTGAGTGGCACAGAAAAGGGTTAACAAGAAAGTCATGAACAAGAAAGTAAGTCGGTGCTCTTGGTTTCCTGACAAGACAAACAAGATGTACTTTTTACAGAAATAACCTTCAAAATGACCACGCATCAGCTTTGATTAACTTTGTGCACAGGCACATACACAAGCAGGTATCATAGAAACATGTCACTACATGTACTGTACACCCAGATTTTAAACAGTAATTGTGTAGTTTTTATGACAGACAAAACTTACACATATAAACTTGATGTTATTTATGTCAAACTGGAAGAGGGCTGAAAACGCAACAAGCTAAAACTGATAAAGAAAAAACTTAAAACATTACAACACTGTCACCTGTATAGTGACACAAGGCAAATGTAACTGGAAAAAAGTAAAAAATTATTGCATCTGTTTGACAGAATATTGCACAATCCAGACAATAAAAATGTCCATGCGCTCACTCCAAAAATACACCTGAATTTCATCGCTTCAAAAATTTACGCCGCTTTATCAAGAGAATTAAGAAATAATTGTTACATTTAAAAGTCATCATTTCCAATATCGCCTTAATTTCTGAGTGCTCAGATAACTGCCTCAATGGTGTCAAATTATTGCACAAAATATGATGTGATAATCACATCAATTTGCTCTCTTCTAGATGTATGTCTTCACGTACATGATTATATCATTAAACTGATATCTTTGCAAGTTAAAATTAGGTATATGTGAACAAGTGCATAAAAATATTTTACACTTACATACTTCGTACTGATTTTATTTTCTCCAGCACAATGTGCCTAGTTGTTAAAGTTTACTGATTGTTACCAGTTAGCTTGAGAGTACCATAGGGTTGGTATCACTCGTCCACTATCAAACTTTGTGGGATGGACCAAATGTATGCTCTTTATAGCTACAAGCAAACCACTTACCGGGGTAGTCTTAAGTGGCTATCAACTGCATGTTCTATCTACATGTCTCTTTGTGCCTAAAATGTCACTTGGTTTGCTTAAAATTCTTTCACATTCCAAAACAGACCTAAAATATCACTCAACAACTAACCAGAGCTACATTCTTTCTTCTCCTAATCCTCAACAAGCCAAATTTAGCATGTATCCTAAGATAGGACTCTCGTGATTACAACACTAAGCCTTGTAAAAGGATTGTCTGACATAACATCAACAGATTTATGCAATGTGCATTACAAATTATGCTATAAGCTGACAAAATTAAATAGCAGTTTGATATTATTGATATAATGAAATAAATATAAATTTGAATACACCAAATGATTCATTACTATAAGTCAGTATGCAGATGAATGGGTAAGCATGTCTATTCTACTAATAACTAAGATGTGTTAAACTGTGGTTATTCCTAATAATCTAATGCATTACACATGGGAATCTATGCAACTTGCACTAAGTGGCATGTCTGTTAGAAGACATATTATTACGTGATTAAGGGCTTAAACCCCGTGGCATCTTAACTTGCTAATATCAAACATACTCAGACTCCAGTAACCATGGAAACAAGTAGAAACCATGTCACCTGATTTGACTTTGCCTCGCTGATGGCTGTCAGAGTAAGTTAAGTTTGTAGCATGTCTTTCAAGCTATGGAGCTTCAATTTTCACTTCGACATGTACTAGGAAACTTATAACATATTTATCCAACATATTTGTTCAAACAGATATTAGATATTGAATACAGAAGGTATGAACGCATAAGATAAAACAGAGAAAACATAACTCAGTAGAATATTTTCTTCTCTTGCAGTGCTGTGCTTGTTACCTAGACATGCATTCGCCAAAGCAATTGGCATGTAATCTTGCTTGGCCTGAATGCATCACCTAGCTAATTGCTTGTTTAAACTGGACATTTTGATTAGTTAGATTGATTTCATAGTATTTCAGTAATAACACATTACACAGAAAGAAATGAAACTTAGTACATCATTAACAATGTTTTGCAATCTGTGTGGATTATCATTATGAAGCTTCTGATCAGTATCAGCTTCAAAGCTTTCCACAATTGGCTTCATTTTGCACTATGTACACATTGAAAAAAAAATCATCTTTACTTGCAAATGGGTTACAAAAATCCTGCAGTTTGCCCAGATAGTTAGCAGCCTCTAAAAATTCCATGATCCAGGATGGGCAAACACTAATGTGAACAACACCTGTATCACTATGCAGGCATGCATTTGCAACATTCTACCTCCATATTATTTTTCTGTCAAATAGTAGTTATTGATTCATCTTATAACTTAAGTAAATATTGCACAAATTATTTTAATTTGGTTTGTAGACATCCACCCAATAAAATGACAATAATTTGTGTCGACAAAGATAATTCGTACTTCATCAATATGACAACACTTTTTTAAAGAGAAAAATAATTTCACACATAAAACTAAGTCATAGCAAAAGTAAAGATTTTGCTTGTCGCCCAAATATACATGTAGTACGTTATGAATAGGTAAAGTGCCTATGAGACATCAACCAGGTGACTCATTAGTGTATAGCATAATGAATGTCCAATGAGACATTAAATGGTAATTTGGAAAGGCACACAAAAAGTATATCTGGAAAAAAAAATGAGGTACTAAAAGACAGTCTCCTGCCAATTCAGAATATTAGTAAGTATTGGCTGGTCACGATTTGCTGGTGTATGTGTACCAATCCTAACAACACAATATATACACACAAATTGATTTGTTGGCCTAAAAAGACACCATCGCAAAATTGGATGCCTGGGCCTCACACACACACACACACACACACACACAGCCACATGATACATATTACATCATGACTTCAAATCTGATTCGGCAAGCTGCAGGCTGAGGAATGTATAGTACAAGTAGTAGAGATGTCACCCTTTTGGTCACCATTAATGTATCCAACAAAAGAGGCCTTTGTTGTTATTTTTTTCATCTGATAGGATACGAAAGCTCGGACATCGCTTGGTCAGCAGTCAAGAACGGGTCACCCTTTGGAAGTTCTTCACAAAGTCCATCTGTTTCACTCACTCATCTTAGCAGAGCAAAAGTTCCGTGGGTACACTTGATCTGAGACCTCTGATTTCTTCATGTCGATGGTTGATCCTCCCCCGTCTTCTCGTTCAGAGCAAACACTTTCTCATTCAAAGCAAACACTTTCTCAAGTGAATAGCTAGCTATTGGAAAGATTCTGTATCACGCATAGAAAAAATAATCCTCTCTGTAAAAACACATACACATCACACCATAAGGCCCTGTATGGGGACATGATTTCAGGTAGATATTTTAGTGTCAGTGCTGACTAGATTCTTCCAGCAGCGAGGCAAGAAAGAGGGAGGAAGGAATAAAGATGGAGAGAGCCCTCTACGTGTTGACGATGAGAGGACGTTTGTCCGAGACCTGGTCAATCCAAAGTCCATTGTCCAGATAGCTGTCCACACAGATTGTGTAGCTGTCGATAAAGGTTTCTCTGACTTGCGGAGACTCTGGCTCGAGTAGGACAGATGCGTTGATGGACACAGCACCGTTTTGTAGCATCTTAGGTCCAGATGACTCGGGATCAGAACTCCCCGCTTCTTTGTCGCCAAAGTAGATCCATGGTTTCCTCCGACTACAACAACAAAAGAGATCACACGAATATTGATGAGAAGCCTGTTTTAGTAAGTTTAGAGTTACAGTGTTTGAACAGTCAATCTTCCATCTAACATATTCCTCTAACCACGTGTAGCAGGCCTACCATTTGTAAGCAAAAGATTTTCAGTGATCATATACATCCTTATGAATATCATATCATCCCATTACATTCAACACTTTTCTGACCATTAAAATGAGTGCACATACAAAATTAATGTAAAACTTCAGAACTCATGATATATCTTTGTCATCTTTATTCATTTTGATAACCAATTGTGGAGGCTCAAAAGAAACCATGGCAACCAAAGAATCAATTGCACCTACCCTTTGCCACACTGGAACTCCCACAAGCAGAAGGCACCGAACCAGATAACAACAGAGAAGCAACACAAAGCAAAGACAGTGGCTGCCCAGTCAAAGCCATACGTGTCCTTCAGCACACCTCCAAGCACTGGGCCGAGGAAGTTGCTAAAATTAGAAGCCAAACATAAGTCATATATATAATTCAGTTAGCCTTACTTGGAGTAAATGCTTTATTTTTCCTATAATAATCTGCATGTATATCATGAAAACCTATTTCCAATGTGATTACAGATTCACACATTGGAAATAGGTTTTTATGACATGAGTCAACTCTCACGTTTGGGAGCACTGCGATATATGCTAGAGCATAAGGCTCTGCATTGTACACCATAAGGTCCTGAGTTCAAATCCCACATATTACATTCATCTTGTGACACAATGCTTTACCCACAATACCTCAGTTAACCTTAGCATTTAAATGGTAGTGCTTCAGTAATATTAGTGGCATCAGGCCTTCTGGCAACCAGTGTCAACACCAAAGAGGTTACCCTGGTAACATAATACCATAATTATCTTTTTTAATTGTTTTCCCTATTAATTTATCAAGTATCTACATTTTGCATGCCTGGTATGAGATCTTTAGAAGAATGATTTTATCAGATAGCCTGGGGTGGTATTCTGAGGTCGTAATTAAGTCTGTAATTAACTTTGTGATTAAGTCGTGAAGTTAATAGGCCCTTAATCATGGGCAAAATCGGTATTCTGAGGACGTAATTAAGGTATGATTAAGTCCCCTGTAATTATCTTAGGTCCCTCCCATCTAATTGTTATTCCATCCAATCAGACGAGTTGTTAGAAGCCAAAATGATGATTACACGCGCAAATATGCCCTCAATGCGCGCTCCTCCACGCCCCTGTAATTACAGCCCAAGAGCTCCGTGCGCACACTCCGGTATTTGATTACAACCCCTCACCTACGCACGCGAAGGTCTCAACCTCTTTGCTCAAATAAAATGACAAAATTCCTCGAAGATCGGCTATATTTCTTTTTTTCTCTGAATTCTACGGATACCATGATAACAAGATTCAACCGCTCCTCGGTTACCGAAGACGGTAAGCATCGCTGTGGCAGAGAAAACACGATGTAATGCGTGATATCGGAGTAGTTAATGACACTCCTTGGTATCATTAAGTTTTTCATTAACTTTCATACTTAATTACACCCTCAGAATACCGATTCGTAATTAACTCTGTGATTAAGTCCTCTCAGAGGTGCACGCGCATTGATACGCGCAAACGCGTAGGTCCTTCCCGCCAAAACGCTTGTTGCTATGGTAGTTAATATACCCCCTACTTAATCATGCTCTCAGAATACCAATTCGGTAATTAAGTGCTAATCAGACACTTAATAAGCTCTCAGAATACGGCCCCTGGTTATTAATTAAACATATTTCTATGAAATCAAACAGTAGGCATCTTCTTGTATATGATGCTAACATCAATAGCTTGGTCCAAATCTTATGAATAATCATTTTTACACCAATATCTTCCAGTCCTGAACCTAAAATATATATGATAGTTTTATTCAAATAGAGTGACTTGATTGTTCGTATATAATTTGCTTGTGATTAGGCTACTCATTTCTCACTATTGAAACAGTTATGTGACAGTATCAATCAATATGGTTGGTTACTAGTCCAGTGCATGCAAATAATGTTAAACACGACTCTAGAATGCATTATATACAAGCAAAAGTTCTGTGAAGACATTGATCTCTTTTTAAAAATGTGTAATACATACCCAAGGTTGAAGCATCCTCCAAACACACCAGAAGTAAGACCATTTGTTGACATGTCTTCAGGGAAGCCATACCACCTGAAAAACAATTAAATAATATGGAATATATACAAACATATTGATATGTACTTGTAGAATGTGATTCTTATCATTAATGTCATTCTTGAGTGAATATATGTTATCACTTTAGTTATGCCTTGATATACCATGACAACATCATGTCTGTGCCTCAGTCATGAAGTAATATTCGATATTTATATAGCACCCTTTCCACTGCATAAAAAAGCACTTTAAAGTTGGCACTGTACCAGGATTTTTGGCTCCGGTTAAACAGTCACTTGATATTCACACTCCCATCAATGGGAAGTTATTCATTCTGGATGGCTGATACAAAGAAATATGACCACATTTTTCCTGTCGTTAGCAACCATCATGTGGGTTCACTCACAACTTGAAAGCATTATGAATTGCAATATGAACACTGCTTGGCATCATTACAGAATGCTCTATTCAAGCTATCATTTAATGGAATAAGTGTGACATTTTGAATTTAAGTAAGAACTGATTTTGATTATTCACAGATTACATTACATAAATAGAGTCAACAAGATGCTTGTTTTGGCAGTTTCAACTTGCAACAGATACTCTTTGTACAAATCATTCTATATTCTTGAGTATTGTAATTTTCTACAGCATTCCATCTTACAGAGAGCAAAATAAAAAAATCACACGAACAAACAAAAAGTAAAACTTTGAGTAATTAATGAGTAGTATTTTGTGGGAGGCACTCCAAGAAATTATAGTACTTTCAACAATCAATAGTATGAGGTCCATTGTCAATGACTCTTTAAGAAAAAAAAACAAGCAGTTAAAGCAGCAAAGTACCTGGCAGTCACAAGCAAATCGAGAAAGATTGGCATGCAGGCACAGCCTATGGAGACACCAATCATACAGAGAGAGATGACCACTATCCACAAACTGTTGTAAGACCTGGAAGACAGAAAGAGTTGAAAAACAAAATACCTTGTAAAGTACTAACACATCCTCATGATGACAATATAAAATATGATAGTGACAATGACATCCATTCATAATAATCTCGTCTTAGATTACATCATCAAAATATACTGATGTTCTGATATGTGATAATACTGATGATTGATACTGTAGATCCATTTCATTTCATTTCATATATTGGTTTCTGCCACTTTCATGAACAAAATTTTACAAAGAAAATACAGTGGACTCCCGTTATAACGAAGTCCTCGGGACCGGCAGTTTTCTTTCGTTATATCGGAATTTCGTTATAACCGAACAAATAAACAATAGAAATACATAGAGTGGATGTCATTGCAGCCCAAATTTTTACTTCGTTATAACCGGAATTTCGTTATAACCGTGTTCGTTATAACGGGAGTGCACTGTATATACATACAAAATATGATGAAACTATGGGAACATTTTAAATCAGTGAATCCAATTCAGTATACCAAGGTAATGTAATGTAGGCTGAGCATAATTAAGGAGTGATATAAATTGTATGATTTTTTTGTATCATTATTGAATATTTGATGGTGTTGCAGGGATTGGCAAAAAGCAAAGATTGAAGCATGACAATTCAATTTCTAATTCAATTTCTGATTCAAGCATACGAATTTATGAACATCCAAAATTGAGAGCTCTTCCAATGACTGAAAAAGAATTTAAAGACTTACTGTGGGATATGTAAGATTGGGGCGGGGCCGAGGAGCAGGTAGGCCACACCAAGGAAGAAGAAACCAACCAGTGTCATTAGTCTGGTCCTTCCCTGTAAATGTGAGAGAAATATATTAGTAGAGGATTAGATTTTAAATTGCCAACAAGACACTTGAAATCCACCATATATACTTTGATGCAATTTTATACTTTTCATAATTGCCTAGAATTAGAATGGAAATATGATATGAACAGTTATAATGTAGTTGAACATAAATTACTTGTACAAGCTGTAGTATAATTTAATTTTTCACGCTGTAGTATAAATTAATTTTCCCCACAGTATAGAGGATTATAATAGGGTCACACCTAGCTGCTATAGCCATAACCAACATATCTCATTTCCTTCAGAACAACACACAAGTAATCAGACCTGTATGCAAAGGCCACATCGGATGGTCTTCGTAGACAGGTTTGCATGACTGCTATTTTTAAAAGTTGTGAAATTCTAAATGAAGATTTGAATGAAAATAGTAGTTAAACAGAAACATGACAAGCAATTATGAAATTCTATAATCTATACAAGAAAAGAGTTTTTCATGATCCCTCTATGAATATTTCATATTTTGAAAATGTAACATTCTAAGCCCTACATACCGTTCTGTCTGAGAGGTAACCCCAAAGAGGCATGGTGATGGCGTAGAGACCTCCGATGAGGAGAAAGAATGTTCCTGCAACTGGAGTACTCACGCCCAGCTGGATTAGAAAAGAAATGGAAGGAAACAAGAATATAGAGAATATTCAAATTAATGATGCTTGTATCAAGTCCATTCACAGAGAATATTTTCCTTGAAAATAGGGGTTGAGTTTGGCTAAACTAAAATGTTAGTTACATTCTTTGCAGTGCCGGTCTTCAACCGGTCTATGCAGTTCAAGAACCATCATAAACTTTGTTACATATTCAATATGGACAGGAGAAGTCATTGTTGCTTGATGATAGCATTGTAAAAAGTGTGATCCATGAATTCTTTGTTACTCAGTGGCCATTAAAAAAAGACAGTAGCAATTTAAAAAAAGGTTATACTGCAAGCTCAAAGACTGAATGTGAATGAATCTTCAGGATAAAAACTATTCAAACTATTTTTCTTTTCCTTTTTTTTTTGCCCACTTTCATTTTAACAAAGTTACAGACAATGTACAAGAAAGCTTTTTTTTTTTTTTTTTAGGTTGAACTTGCAGAATGAACACATGTTTGTGTCTTTTCCTGAAGATGAAGATTCTTTCATAGATAGGAAAGCTTCCAAGAAGCACTCATTGTTGTTAGACATGTCTTTGCCCTATAGCTAACACAGAACACATCTGTCCACACGAGGCTGCCTGCCATCACTCATTGCCCTGGGGATTCCGCTGCATGCATGGCGCATTTTGCCGTATCCTGTTTACACCAGGCTAAAGCGACTTTCTTGGAGGTCAGCGAAGAAGACGAGGAAAGATGTGTTCTCAATATTCTCCTTTTCACAGATGGCAGATCTTTTCTCTTTTCTTTTTTTCAAAGACCTGCCCATATCACTAGAGTTCATCTTTGGTCGATTAACCCATTGAAGACTAGTCCCATGTATACTTGGGCAGGTGTCTATGGGAAATGTGTGTTGTAGCAAAATCAGTCTGTTCTAAACAGGTTAATAAAACCAGAGTATTTTTCATCGAATGATTCCAAGATTGACAAATAGCTTTATTAATTGTGTACCCGTAATTGTTTTTTTTTAATACTTTTCAATTCAAGTCATTTAAATACTGTTAATGATAGTTTTCAGAAATTTTGACAGGATTAATACGATGAAATATTATTGCTTGCTACAAATAAAAAATCAATCACAACTATAGATTTCATTCAAAAAGTCAGCTCTGCTCCTAACCTGCTGTTTTGTGCATACCTTGAACCATAAACAATACCATAAACAAAATCTTGTTGCTATGAAACAATTATGAAAACAATCAACTGCTCATTGGACAAGTAGCCAAGAAATCTGTGTCATTATTTCCACACATGCTGTGATGATGTCCTTTATCTCTCAAATTTCCCTGAAAAAAAAATGAAAACATATCATGACATCATCCCAGGTCAAAGCCTCCATGGCGCCTTTGGAAAGGATGCAGGGGAAAAAGATGAAAAAATATGCTAGCCATAGAGAGTTGCCAGAATCCCCTGGCACTGAATAGAAGACCACTGTCAGCAATGATTCTCAATCGGTCGCTTGACTCGAGACGATGCTGTCCCTCTCACTAACTGGAGAGGGCCCAGGCAACCCTGGCGGTTGTGAACTCGTCATGGGAGACATGAATCACGGTACGAAACTGATGGAATCCCCAAACAGAGGGCTCTCCTAAATGACAAATGGTGTTGGAAGATCTCCGATGTGACAGGATTACGCATTACAATTTTTCCAAGTTAGGCAAAGAAGAAAAAAAAAGTTGTAGGCGGCTGCTGAAGCCACCGACGCCGCAAGAATCCTGAGCGCCAATTGCTTTAAAAAGATTAACCAAAAAAACAAATAAAACAAAATGGGCTCTAGACACTGTGTCAGCTATGCTTTTACCATGACTGGCTGCTATAATTTGTCTAGTGTGTGCTTGTATGTGTATGTGTGTGTGTGTGTGTGTGTGGGAGGGGGGATATGGCACCTATAATTCTGAAGCTTTTGACTCCATGCCACACCACATGGTGACATATTTCTTATTGTATGCACAAGTACAAATAGTATTATTGACTACCTTAGGTTTGCTAAAAAAAAAGATAGAAAAAACAGCCCTCCCTTGGGACTTACACATTTGTTAGAGAGTGGAAATTGCTACAGACTTGGAAGGATGTGTTCACTTATCCAGTGAGTCAAAAAACATCACATCCTCTGCTTTCGTTCATTCACTCTCAGACTATTTGTCTCCAACATTTTTTTTCATCTAAAGGTTTTTGTAGCTGAGATCTTATCATTTAAACAGCCCTCTCAGACAGCAATTACTCTCGATCATGATGCTAAATCCGACAATAAAATGACTCTCCAGTTAACACATGTAAAAAAATAAACTTGTATTGCATCAACATTAATTAGTAAAAATAAGGTGATTAATTTGCATGCATATAATGCATCCCACCAGCAAAATAATACTCCTATTACCGTATGACTTTGTTTTCTCTTAATTTCAGGTTCTTGAATCTGTCATTAAATTTGGGGGTTTTGAGTTTGTTTGTTTGTTTGTTTTTTGTGGTTTTTGTTTTGATTTTTTTCAACACATCATGAAAGGATAATTTGTGACCGTGCACCTCAAAACGAACATAAAGTCGCACACACTGATTTTGCGTGAGGACTGAAAATAAGTTAAATGGGTCAACCTAGCCGAGCTTGACTTTTTCATATTTTCTGAAAGAGCGGGTCTTCTTTTACATTATGCTAAAATTTGGTATCATAAAACGGGCAGGAAAGTGTGTTTTTTTAGCAGTTTATCTCGAACATTTTTGGTAGATAAGTGTGATTTGGTGTGCCTTTTAGAATCCCTTTTTCATTTCTGAAAAACCTTCTCCACACTCTTCACTTTCAACTTTAATAACTTTTGAAAGGTTAATGCTACTGCTTTGAAAGTTGGCATTAATTATGGACAGAATATGTTAATGAGGCATGATTAATTTCAGTTTAATCTGATAATCCTTTCATTGTTGTTACTCTGGTGGTTTACTTCCTGTTTTTTTGTCCCATTCATCGCACAGCCAGCACGGTTTGGTAAAGATTAAGCGCTTGAATAGACACTGTACTTCAGGGCCTCTTTTCTCAGTTCACACTTTTCCTGAGTTTGTGCTTTCTTTCCAATATTTCGATAGGTTAGGAGAGTCCATTTGATTTGAGTTATGCTACATCATTTTAAAGCTTAAAGTCTGCTCTTTTAGAATATGGTCTTAACTAAAAATTCATGTCTGGCGACTTTTTGTTTGTTTTGAGGTGCAGGGTCACATTTGTTTAAATTACCACTGGTTTACTGAGAGTTGAGTGAATACTAAGACTGTACTTTCAAACAGGAGACCCTGCCTGGTGTAAACATCCCATTTCACCCTGGAGTAAGAAGTGACTACCTGGCAATGCTCCGACAGCAATAATAACATAATAACTGCACAGCAGTACTGTCTGAAAGAGCAGTGGCAACACCGAAGGGGCTACCCTGGGTAAATCAAACCATATTGTTATTATTATTGTTATTATCGTAACCTACAGGGTGCCAGATTCATTCACCATCACGAGGAATGGCATCTTGCCTTCCTGGCTTGGCTGAAGCAGGGAGGTTAGTCTCACCTCCCTGCGTGCCTCCTGGCTGAAGTCAAGGATTAATCACGCAGTAAGAGCAAGGAGGTAATGCTTCTCTCATACCTCCTTGGCAAGAGCCATGCAGGCACGGAATGCAGCGTATTCCTGAGTGGTCCACATGATCTGACCACAATTACAAATTCTACCACCAGTAACCGCTTCTAATCCGCTAAACTTGTTTTCCATCCTAATCATCCAAATACACTGCCACACCCACATTGTTGTTATTCCTCAACTAATCACCTTTTCAAATCAAAAATGAAAATAATGATAATGATAATAATACACAGTAATAAATGAATAAATAATGATAATTAAACTAAGAATAATAATA
Organism: Diadema antillarum; assembly: GCF_040938485.1. Taxonomy (NCBI): domain Eukaryota; kingdom Metazoa; phylum Echinodermata; class Echinoidea; order Diadematoida; family Diadematidae; genus Diadema; species Diadema antillarum. The sequence goes on along the minus strand of NW_027271245.1, from coordinate 846,594 downwards.
ACATTGGTGTGATTTTTTAAGATCACACTCTACCTACACGTATCAAATCAATATTACTTAGATAAAATAATGAGTTGACTATCCGAGCTGATCATACAAAAGACCTCGAGATCAGATCTTTGATCAAACGCTCTCTAAAGTACTAATTCAAACCTTGGAGGTAAGACCATCCCTCTATGGAGGGATTTAGGTATGAAACAATTCAATTTCTCTTTGTTTAATATTGAGAACAAATATTAACAGTCCCAAAGCTGCTGATTCCTTGCAGTAATGCAGGACCAGAAGAACTATGTAGCACATCAAGAGAAAAAGTGCAGCAGAGCAAAACTGTGCACCCTCGTTTACAAGCTAGGGTAGTGGCAGTTATTAGGTGCAGAATGTCACCTGACACAGTTCATTAAGTCTTGACACCAACAAGAACAAGATGCAATGGTGTGTACTCACATTCTTGAGATGAAGGGAAAGAGTAGGATCCAGCAGGGAATAGGTTGTTGAACCCACGAGTATCGCCAGGATCATTGGCCACACAGCTGGAATCATCATCAGACGCAGGATAGAGCCTGGCCTCGTGCTTTCCTTGGGTAGAACTGTAGTATAATCACAAATAAAATAGACTGGGTCACATCACATGTAAAGAGATAGGGCTTTTTTGTCTTCTAACTGTCTTGGAGCTACAAGATGATACACATGTTCAGTCTAAACTATCTGCAGTGCATGTAGGGGAAATCACCTCACCATAAAACTTCGACAAAATTTATAAGATAGAAACACTGGATTATAAAATAAGTTCATAACCAACAGAAGACGTCTAGATGAGAACAGACATGAATAGGTTTAAAATGCACTCTTTCTGAGCAAATTTAACTGAAATATTCAATTTTAAATCATATGACAAGCAAATCAGTGTTGTTAGTTCACATTTTAGTATCAGTAAGGTATCAACATGTGGACATCACAGAGAAATCTACTGAGATGGAACAGATTCTCTCTTAAAAAAAAGAGGCTTTACTAAAAGCTTGCCCATATTTAGTTTCATGATATCATGTGTAGCCTAGTCTGCAGTATCATCACAAATTGAGACCATCATCTCAAAGGTCTATTTTTCATGAAAATACACAAAATGCGATAGAAAAAAAGACAAAAAAACCTCCAAAGTTGCCAACCCTTTGATGCAAACAGATGAGGTATAAACTGCAACAATGAACATTTAGGGTAGATCAGAAAGCAGTTGTTTCAATATTTAATTCTTAATTGATGATACACTTATTTTCCCCAGTGTCTCAAGACACGATTATTTCTTTTTTCTGAATGAATGAGCTATCCAAAATATTAAAAGGCCATAAAATCTGAAAAAAAAATATACAATGATTATACTGAATTGATACAGAAACATAATTTAGCGGCACATCTATGATAAAGAACAGTTTTATATGCAGGACTAGATATACTTTTAGAATTGGAAGAAAAAAAAAACACACATCAGACAATGAAATCCAGATCAAGAATATCATATCTGCCTCTCATTTGAATAAAAAAAGGAGCCACGTTTGCCCTGTGATCATCTCTTCAAGAGGTTTTTTTATAGATTCTTATCCAGCAGATGTATATATATGCCCAATATACCATCCTATTTCTTTGAAAGTCAAATGTCATGTTTATGTAGTAGAAGTTATTTGTTTTGGTTTCAAGTCTTCATATACACATCTTTTGGTAAACATGGTGGCTGTTGATTGCATTAAATGACACTAAAATGGAAGGGCATCACAAAGTCACGGCAATCAAGTGAAGAACAAACAAAGTAATTACGATCTTTAATGAAAGTTGTTTACCAGCGCTTACAATGTCATTATGTTACCGGATAAAAGGGACAAAACCCTTTGATTACATTATAATGTATTGGCACTGTGAATGCTCTGTCCTGTGTTGTGGAGTTTCATTTCCTGCCTGACGCACTGACTTACTCTCTTTGGGTAGCAAAAACATGACAATGATCAGAACAGTCAAATCGATGCCTCCGAGTACCAGGAAAGGGAGCTTGTAGCCACCAATCTGAGGGATAAGAGCAAAGAAACCGAGAATGACTAGAGAGCCATTTTGTCAAGACCCTGGAGGAGAGAGTAAGTGGTTGCTAGGAGACTACATCCAATCATCCAAAACTCTGGCAATATCCACAAGCATGTCGTGTGTAACATACACGAGACACCTGTCACTGTGTCACACATAATTTAATCGCTTTGACCACATACTAACATCAGCAATTCTTGTAACAAGATTCTCAAGGTAGTATTAGGGGCGAGGTAGTATTACAGGCAAGTGACTGCAATGGAGTTAGATCCATTGTGTAAAGTTCCTGTCCCAAGTTTCTGTCACCTTTTATGATTGTATCTGCATCACAGAAGGAGATATCATACAGCGTTACACATCCTTTCATCCTTTATATTATGTGAACATTGTTTCTGCTTTTAAATCCTATACTTCTTCAATAAAAATGACACATTGACTTTATCCTATGATTCTGAAAGCCAATGCAGAGGAAATCAAGTATTGTTATCATGTTTTAATTTACTCATTAATAACAATGTTGTAGATGAAATAACGGTCAGTTAATATATTCATGATTTTTTCTCTTGATTTCATTAGGTGACAATGTAATTGAGATGAAATATACTGGCATAACAACAAGACAAGAAGCAATTTGGAGGCTATTATTACCTTGTAGAACAAACTTCCAAGTGCTGGGCCAATCATCAGCCCAAGACCATTGAACATTTCCATGGTTCCCTGTTAACAGTCAAAAAAAAAAATGAAACATTACCATGAACATTATGAGCTTTAAAGTACTGGTATATATTTGGGGAGAATGGCTGGAAGAGACCAACCCTACACCAAAACTCAAATGCTACAACTCAGCCACAGTACACTATTTTATATATCCATGGTTCCCTGTTAAACAGCCCAAAAAAAAAAAGAGAAAAGAAAAGGGAAAGAAACATCGCCATAAAAATAGCTTTAAAGTCTATATTTGGAGAGAATGAATGGAAGAGACCAACCCTACACCAAAACTCAAATGCTATAAACTCAGCCACAATAAAATAAATGTTCTACAACGCAATTATATATCCCATGCAGACTTCCTTGTTGGTTTCCTGAGCGCCACACATTTCCTGCACACCACAGTGCACTTCCTACATCCGCTACCTGCCCCACCTACGGGTGACCGGCAGGATGTGGTACCAAAAAGGGGTCTCCGATAAGAACCCGGTGCCTTCTTGGATTAGAACGCAGGTGTGTGGGTTTGGTATGAGCTTAGACACACTTAATTCTCCTCTCAGAAACAAACAGACAATCTAGAAAACAGGAATTACGCAATATGCGCACTAATTGACTGACACAAATCCGGCGGAATTCCACATAATATCATGAAAGCTTAGTTGGCTTAATTATTACATTCACAGGATATACCACTGCGATGCTACCTTGAAATGATGAAATGAACATACTTTCTGATAAAAAGTTGCACTTATGTTTTTTCAATGATTAATACTGCTGTATGAGTATCCATATTTCCTACTTGCTAAAACAAACAAACAAACAAACCAACAACAACTATTCCAGCCAATTAACACAATGCTACAGTGAAGGGCACACTAGGTCATGAAATTAAATGAACAAACATAAGTAGGCCTATGGTAAGGATTCATATTTAAAATTGCAATTCTTATGCCAACATAGCCACAATATTTCTTTCTTAAGTTCTGTGATATATTTCATTGAAGTAGGATCCTACCTCAGCAGGCCTTTACATCATTGATTAAAGTATTCATGAACTCCCTCAAGACACTCATAAGAGAGATATTTTCAGGAGTGGAGTGGATCTTTTAGAACACATTAATGCTACTACAAAACCTAAAAACATGATTGTGTCAAAGTATTTTCCTTACGGTCATCTGAGTGACCCGGTCAGGGAACATTGTTGCCACGATGGTCAGGCATGCCGTGAGGGCAGCAGACGAACCTATGGCCTCGATGCTCCGAAGCACAAAGCAGAATGTGATGAACGTTGTTTTGTCATCTATCTCATCTAGCACTCTATGACATAGTAACAGACAAAGAACCAAAAAAGAAGCAAATTTTAGGCAAGAACATTTTAGCAACATAACATGAAAATCCTCAGAGGATTACTGGAAAGGCAAGAATACAGTGTGTGGGGGAGGAAAGAGAAAAATTACAACTGATTTGAAAATCGCTTCTTACATTCATGTGCAGCTCAAAACAAACAGTATAGTTCTTATCTTGAAGGTAATAATTAGTTCCAGGTAATCAGTTCATGGAATTTGCCCATCTGGTCCCCTTTATAAACCATACTGTGACAGCAAACAAAACTAATCACTCTTCACAAATAGATGATATGCACTTACAGTGCTGATTACTGTAGTATACAGGCAAATAAGTTTACACAAACTGGGCTGATAGACTACTTGAACTTGTGTTCCATGGTTATGGGTGATATCCATGAACTTCCATGCAAATAAGGATTTTAGATAACATAGAGACAGGACCTATAAAATAAAGTGAATACATGGTAAACATTCAAAGGTGGTATTTTCAGAAGAAAAATATCAAAGGGTTCCTTGATCGATCTCTCTCTCTCTAAAAAAAAAATCAAAGCAAAACCAGTGAAGTTTGCAAAGAAGATTTGTTTGGTAACGATGTACCAATATCTAACTCATGCTTCCATATTTCAAATTAAGTTTAAAATGGTTTTTACCTGCCAAGAGGTAATCAATGAATTACTCTACGTGGAAAAATGCTATTTCAAATTCTCAATCCTCACCCAAAGAGAATGTTGCATCCTGCACAAACAAATGTTCCGCTGAAGAAGAGGAATTTGGGGCCGAACACACCGACCTATTAAACAAGAATGAAATAAAACATGGCATGTTAGATGCTTTACTAAATGCAATTTTCATTTTGCCCTCTTCTCTTTAATGTTGACAAACTTGAATCAATATTATAGTATTAAGTCTATCAAGAAGAAAAAAAAAAAGAAGGTCATATTCATTTAGCAACTTGTGTATTATTCTCTTATAACCATTACAACAAAGCCAGCTCTATATTTGTACTTAGATACAGATTAATAGTTGATTCTTCAGGTTTTCTCATGCAGTGTGAATGTAGAGTATAAATTTGGAACAGCAGTGCTGTGTGATACCAGTACAAATATCAAGGAGCTACTTCTTATTCCTTGCTGCGTTGGAGTATACATTTTGTAGTCATGGTGGCTTAGTTGACCACCTGATACTTGATCCACCACTCGTCTGCCCACTCTGGGTGAAGCAATGGTAATATATCAACTGGGAACCCATCCTGGGGTGTGATTCAGGGCATTTTAGAATGGGCGTGTTCCTGATGATGTAATGTACCTCAAAAGCAAAGATACGTCATAGATATGTTTCGACACAGCTCTAAAAGGAGCTTAATCTCCATTTCTATGAACATGGCAACTAAATCCAGTCTAATCACATAAATTGATATACTTAAAGATTTGAGGTGGAGTGATCTTACATTCATATAGCATATATGAAATACAATATAATTTTCACTTGTAAGTTAAGTTTCTTGGTCTCAAACAAAGGTAAGAATTAAGAAGCACAGCTCTAAATTACAGCACTTACATATTTTCCAATGATTGGGGAAGAGACAAAACCAACGAGGGCATATACTCCAAAGACAAGGCCACTGACTGTTGTTGAAACACCTTTCTTGGCTGCCTATTGGAAGGAAGAGGTGGACACAAAATGCAAAATATTCTAAGCATTTCCTTCCAAATGTAGATGAAGTCTTGATAAATCATAATATTGCGGCATCATGTGTAGATATGGTCAAATACAAGACAAATTTATGAATGTTCTTTACTTTGCTGTGACCAACAAACTATAAATAGAACTCTGATACATTCTCATTTGCTAAGTTGACTGGTTATTTACCTATATGGTCTGCAGAACAAACATCTTTTTTTTTTCACATAATGCAACTATCTTTTTTATTATATGTATATTATTATTTTTCAATCTGTACACATGCAGTTGCTAATTCGTTCCTTTTGTGTAGTATATCATTATTGTATTTTGATCATTGCATGTATGTAAATCAGACACAATTCAGCCATTGGGCTGCCAAGTGTGATAATAAACAAACCTATTTAATTCAAAATAATTAATCAAAAAAATCAACCATCTTTATCACTGATGACTGACTATCACTATGTTAGACAGTCCAGATGGCAACTACAAAACATGATAGCTCTGTGTTTTTCCTTGTCATGTATCTCACACATTTCCTTCCTCACAGAGACAAGTGAAGACTGAGGGAAGCAATTATTACCAGGAAGTCATAATATAGGTACTTTGGCCATGAGGGAATATGCAGAAAGCAGGCCTAGCATTAGCAGCTCTGCTTAATTTGTAGAGCAACCACCCAGCTTCCTATCCCCCTACTATATACAACACACAATTCACAAGAGTCTACCTACTGATGCAATCCTGACTGCTTTAAATGCAATACATATACTCTAAGTATTATGTCTCTCAAAATAATAGGCATATTGCTGTTTAAAGCACATTTTCTGAATTAATCAAGCCTATGATAGAAATAAATGTCTCAATTTCAAAACCCATAAAGTAACAAGCAAAAGTAATATATAAAAAAAGTGTATCCATTTCTCTTTTTTATCATTGCTTCCTTCAATGTATCATTCTGAGTGGCTGAAGAGCTTGTATCAATGTGTAGGTGATAATGAATGCTGCATCCAACATCTGAAAAAGTGAATCTTTTTCATTTATATAGAGGAAAACAACCCAGAAACTTACTGCATCAGATGGCAGTTTCAGAAAGAAATCACAGAATAACTGGGCGTTAATTGTTCTTGACACAAATAGCTTCTTTTGTCTTGTTCACTTGGTATCCCCTTCCAAATTTGCTGATAGGTGCAAGTATATAAATAAAACATTGTAAGTCATTTTTGCCACTGCCATTAGAAAAATATGGCAATTATGAACAGGTAAGTATAATTGTGCAAATTTCTGCTGCTAGCTGCACGCTTACCTCGATGGGAAAAAATGGAGCCAGTACTGAATACAGCATCAGATCAGCAATAGACACAACGGCAAGTCCAGCATATACCATCTTATCCCTCCTAGACATAGGAGCATAATTCCTTTTGCCCTTTTTAGCACCTTCATCTTCTTTGGAGTCCACCACTGTCTCGATGCAATCCTCCTCGTTCTCAACTACGGCACGGTTGCCTAGCAATGTGTATCCATCTGCCTCTTTGGAAAAACTCCCTGATATAGATGATACTCCATCGCATACTATGATCCCGGAAGCTTTGGAGTTGTTGCTGTTGTGATTTTCCATGGCTAGTTGTGTACTTTCCATCAGAGATTTGCAGTCAAATTCTGAAAGGGGCAAAACATCATAGAAAAATTTTCAACTAGGAATCTTCCACAGTGAATAATTTCAGTATAGCAAAGACAGAATGAAATCTTCAATGTAATAGTATGTAAAGCAGCTGCACTTACTATTTTAGTATTCAAGTTCAAATGTTACAAATCTAAATAAGATATAAATTAACATTGTAAACACACTAAAATTAGCGATGGCTTCACAAACACAGGAGAAAAATAAGATCACAATTTGTATTGTCCAGGCTACAACAAGCATTTTATATCATTACAACATCACCAATCTGCAGTTACTGCAAAATCTTAATCTCATAAGATAAGTTTGGAAATGTACAGTAGTAACATATGAGCTACAATTATCTCCCTCATCTATTGCAACGATATTATACAAGCCACAACAAAAAACCTGCTTTTTCTAACAAATTAAAAATAGAAATACATGTTTATATTTCACGATGATGAACAAAGGAAAAAAAAAACACATATTATCCAGAAGGAAACTCACATCGTGCAGAGAGCAAGATTTCGAGCTGTCACGCTAAATCTGTCGATTATCAGTGATGGATAAATCAACGCGCGTCACGATTATATATCCCCTCACGTCGAATTAATATTGCGACATCGCCCGGACACCAAACGGAGAAGAACAATAAGTAGTACAGAGAAAACAAAACAAACGAAGGATTACGCGACGATGGTAAGAGACCGAAGTTCAGCGGTGTGGTGGTGTGCGGCGTGAAACCGGCGAAATCATGCTTCAGATGGTCTGATCATGACACTATCTCGTATGTATTGACAAGAGACGTCTAGGAATATTGTTATTTGACTCCTTCTAATCCGCAGCTAGAACTCCTGTAATGATTTTTCGAAAAGTAAATCACCATGATTGGGCTGTCCCACCCTTTTTTTTTGACATACCAAAGCCCTATTCTGCAAACTTTTAGTATCGTACCAAGCGTTCCACTCTCTAACACGACTTCCCGAAACCAGTTGAGCGGCTGGAATGGAAAGTATCGCTTGGAAAGGACCAGGTTTATTCTTTGGGGATGCGCTCATCAGTGACGGCTCCCTATCGTCGGCCTTGAGCTATCGATTGTCACCCGTTCGGCAAGCAAGGGTAGCGCGGAGATCACGTACTTTGCAGTTGTTGTTGTTGGTGGATTGTTGGCTTCAGCGTTAGGATAGTACGTGCACGAAGTCTCCCTGGTTAGACTCTGTGACACTAAAAAGTATGTTCTGTGAGTCAGTGATTCCAATCCATGCACAGCTTGCCACTTTTTTGTTGTTGGAATAATGAGAAGGAAAAACTACCAAAAAAAAAAAAATGAATTCACTCATACGAGCCCATAAAGTGAAACTCTCGTTTTTAGAACCATTCGTCAATTCTTCTTGTGAAAACTCACCAATGACTCGACTGCCCAACAAAGCAACTGATTTAGAGTCTGAAAGAAAAAGACTAGCTTTTCATTTATGGAAAATAACACGAACTTCAGCGTTCTGGATGATTTTCTTTGCTTTCGTTTCTTTCGCTTTGAGTGGTGTTAAAACTTTCAGAGTTCTTTAACATCACGGTGAATATCGTAACTACATTAAAGTTATATTTTCTCCATTCCGACCATGTCATTCTTAAAGGAATTGAATTTAGAATACATAATCAGAATATATCTTTGTTAAATCATGGAGCTTCGTTGGTGTAGCTCCATGCCATGTATATGCTGCTCAGTCTTTAGTTTTTAGAAACGTGTATAATGTGGTTTTCTGTGTGTATTTTGTTGTTTGTTTGTTTTTCAATCCTAAGAATCTATCAACTGTTCTTTTTTTTTTAATCGTCTATCTGAATGAGCTTTTGGCTGATGATGATATGCCGGCGAAGTTTATCATATCATGTTTTGTAAAAGAAACTTTGCTCTCGTAAAACAATTAAAGAGGTTATGAACAAAATGAATTCTTTTTATAGCAAACCAAATTGTCTTCATGCTACGATTTTCTTATACGTGTTTGCTAGCTGTGCAAGGTGTACAAATCACGTGGAGTCAGTCATTACCATTTTCATTAGTTTATCAATGAATTCATTAAAATGTGATCATTATGTCGTATAAACACAAAAGCCTTCTCCTACTGAAAAAAGGGTAAACGAATGGAAGCATAACAACGCAGTGGTGACGTATATAGACAGTTCAGAACAGGCGTTAAGTTTATTCGGGGAATGAAATTTTGATATGCAAATTCAGTGATCATGAATAGAATATCTCTTTAGCTCTTTTACAAAAACTGTTTTGCTAGCATACTGATAATAAATAATATTTGAGTTTTACCCTACCCTGCTCCACTTTGACATTTAATGTGTGCCACCGCAGGACATGTTGAGCTTCACACATCCTAGTCTTCATTCACGAGTTAATCACTGGATTTTGAACGAGACACTCTTCAAGTGTTTGACATCGCTTTCTCCACTATAGATACAACAATAAAGGTGATTAGCAGTGGAGTTATTTTCGTCACACTCATCCTGAGAGATTTGGTTCATTGATCTGATCCAGGAAGAACTCTTGTCTACTTCATCACATTGTGTGTTGACCATAAAGAAACTTTCTCTTACCAATCTCAATTTAGACCGAAACCCTTAATCAAGATCAGTATGCTCTATTCTCACCATCGAAGGTTGACAGGGATGTGTGATCAACAATAATTGACTCGCTGGGATACTGAACGGAAGTGGAAGACACATATAGGGCCAGAAGATCTGTAAAAGAAATGCAAACCTCGCTGTGCCAACTCCAGAACCTAAATATCAATTGATATTGTACACAACCTGAGTCCAGATAATGAGATTAATTGCATAATCCCATCAAAATAACCATAACCATTTATTATATGGTACAAATATAAGATGATGATGAACAAACGACATTGCCTGAAAACACTCAAGTTATGCTCCATCTACATGGGAAAGTGCATTCCAATGTCTTTTGTTAATCATATTGGTACTTCAGCAATGATTGACAGAATGATATTACCGGCAGAATCTTGGTTTGGAAAGGTGTGTGTGTGTGTGTTTGTTGGTTTGTTTATTTTTTGTTTGTTTGATTTTTTTTTTAAGGGGGCGTATCCTATAGCAATGAAAGAAAACAGTATAGAAATATTATTAGAAAATAACATGCTATATATTTAGTTTGTGTGTGTTCTTTGGTTGTTGTTGTTGTTGTTTTGCCACATTTTAGTGACGGTCAGGGTATCTGGAGTCATGGAGCTATTATACTCCGTGCATTAATCTATACAATTAAGTCAAGATGTTTGCACTGTAGTCCCTTTAACAAGCCAGCTCATATCCATGGTCACATACCGGATCTATATATGCTCGCTGCACGCCAAGCAGATGGACACATATCAGACACTGACTTGGTTTCTCTGATCACTCAGGCATCACCTCTAGTTTCAGGCTCCTGAAACCAAAATCTCTTTGAAGCTGATCTCCTTCCGGAAACTCAATCGATACTAATCCTGTCGATTTTGTAAAGAGACTTATAGCTGAATTGTCCTTTCTTGGAAGCTGTCCGAAGCTGTTGAGAACTGTGAGCATCTTGCAACTGATTGACAAATATTGCTCTTCCTCGACGTAAATTAATACTAATTGAATGTTTAAAGCATATCCATGATCAAGGGCGTAGCGAGGGGGGGTGTTTTGGGTGTTCAAACACCCCCCTTTGCCAAAATGGGGGTGTTTGAGGTGTTCAAACACCTCCCTTGGGCAAAAGGGAGGTGTTTGAGCTGTTCAACACCCCTCTTCAACAATGTTTAGATGTTAAAAAATGAAACAAAAGCTGTCTTTACCGCCTTTATTTCCGTTTTGAATTCCGCCTTTCCTTTCTTTTGTGTTCATTTTCTTTCTCTCTCTCTCTCTTCCCTGCTTTGCTTTCTGGCCGAATCGCGAAGATACATTGCGCATAACGTTCACCGTTTACCGGTATTATACCGTACGCGGTACCGTAAATTGTGTATGATGCATTCATGTGTGTGCAATGCATGCTATACCGATTCTGTGACGCGCTTTGTGTATTATCGAAGCGTCGACGTTTCTACTTCTTCTCTTCTTTCTTTTCCTCACCTTTTTGTCTTTTTTACTCCTTTTTTTCTTCATGTTTTTTCGTTTCCTTGTTTTTTTTTTGCGTTTTGGGGGCGACCACACCCATCGTCTCCCTGGCTACACGGGTGTGGTCTGGGTCAGGTTCTCCCATTTGTTTATACACAAAATGCGTCGGTTACTTATCCAATGCTGTTTTGCGCCCTTTTCCATATGCATGGCAGGCGTTACACCAAAAACGGCGATCTATCCGGTCTTCCCCTCTCCATTATCTTTTGTAAAAGTAATTCATGAAATTGGGGTCTTAAGTCTTAACTATACTGATGCTTCATACATAACTAGTAGTACATTACTAGTAGTAACATTGGTTATACGAGCACAATTTCGCCTGCGGAGGGGAGGGGAGCTGAACCTTTCGGCTTTTTGCCAAATTATCAACTTCCTTATTTTCCCAAAATAAAGTGAGAAAAAACGCTACACAATGCAGTGCCTCAAATTTCGATTTTTTGTTCTTAATAATTGAAGTTAATTTAAGCTAATTTGTGTGTGTGTGGGGGGGGGGGGGATCCAGACTATTAACACTAATATAAAAACAAAAGCCTTTAGCTGCCACTTCCATTTCCGGAAAGTGAATAATTTTTATTCCTCCAAAGTTAAACTACTAGTACTCTGTCTCATGATTTGACCACAAATTTTGAAGATAAAGATATGCAATAATTTGAATGAGTTTTGATAATATAATTATTAGACCCATTCATATCCGGGTTTTTTCTTTTCTTCTTTTTTTTTTGGCGGAGGCGCACAAAACTAAAAGTTCCTAATTTTTCCACGATCGACACTCCTAATAGCCCTGTCATGACGTGCCAGTATCAGCAGACCTAAGTTAGTTCTGTTCTGTAGTGTCTGATGTGGGAATATTTTATTCGCAAACGCAGTGCATCTGTGCAAGGACGAAAATAGGAAGTTGTTGCAATGAAAGATTTTTTGTAATGATTCAGCTAGGTATCGACTAAGATTTTACACTTAATGTCTAAAATCATTTAATATCAAATTATTTGCATTTAATGCCCCTTTATGAACACCTCCAATATTACTGGGGGATGCATGTATGTTCTTGAGGGACGCACATTGCACCGTGCATTGCCCCCCCCCCCCCACACACACACCATGGGAGTAAATCCCGGGGGAGGGGGATGGGGGGGATATATCCCCCCCCCCCTGAAATGGAGGAGGGGGGATGGCCTGTACAATCACCCCCCCCCCCCCTGAAATTTGAGGGAAAAAATGGAGGAAGCAGAAATGTGATTGCATCAATTTTGGCATATTGCATGACGTTCGTACGCCCGCCTCCAGATAGGTAATAGAGCTGAATAGTCTTGTAGGATAATGTATACATAATTTTCTCAAGCGCTCGCTCGCTTCGCTCGCTCGCAAAGACAGTAATATCGACATAAGGTATGACCCAGACGTTGACAACGTCAAATAGTATAGGCCTATACATTGTAAACATGTAAATCCAAAATTTCACCAAAAGTGTGCACCAGATCGCTTAATTTCAGGTCTGAAAATGCAAAATCTTCCTCGTCTGAGAGGGGGGTATCCCTCTCCCACACCCTCCCCCCATTCGGTCGCTCCGCTCCCTCGCACAGATATTCCAACTCCAAGTCCCTCCCCCACCCACCATCATTACAGAACGATGCCTCTGGGATGATTGCTTTATTGACTTAAATCAAGAAAACAGAAAAATACAATACATACAGGAAGATAATACCGGTACGTTACACACAAAGAAATGGAGATCCATATTACCATTTCATTGAATATATTTGGGCATTATTCAGGGCTATGCTACGTTTTTAAAAAGGGGGGGGGGTCAAAATCACCTGTCAGTCAAGAAGAAAGAAAATCAAAAGATAAGATAAACAACAACAAAAATCCTTCCTTCTTTCAAGGTCTGATTTTCCGCCAAAAGTCGGCTGACAAGCAAAAGAAAAAAACAAACAAACAAAAACAAAAAGTCTTCATGTTTTTGCTGCCACTTCCCTCATACTTTATATTTCATGCAAAACAGTGGTACATTCGATCCCTGTTCAGTGTGTGTGTGTGTGGGGGGGGGGGCGCCAAGCTCCCCCCCCCCCGCATCCGCTCGTTAAAAACGAATAAAAAACTTGATTATACCAAAATGGTAATTCAAGGGTTACTAAACTGCTTTTTAAATCGACATGAAAGGAGGATCAAGAAATAAGATATTTTGCTATGATTTCTTTTAACCATAATTAAAGAGGTATATAACGTGAAACATTGTGCAAAAAGTCCTGAGCCGACAAAATATTACGATTCCGCATGATTCCTGGTTGGCATTCTGAATATAAGCAGGATGTGCACAGTGTATTCAGAACATCCGAACGGCAAAAAGAGTCGCTGTAACGTTGCGCAATGTAATGTAGAATGTACACCTTTGTACCTTACGCTTCGTATATATCAAAGCTAGATCATTAATGATTTTGCAGTGTTGCTTTACATACTAGTCTATATCAAAATGCCTTGCATTGCCAATAATAAGACTTGACCTGGGCTATTTCCTAACTTTTTCATGTATATAAAACACACACACACACAAACACAAACAATAATATTAGAGGATGTTCTAAAGTGCAGATTTTGGATATCCTTCCCCCATTTGGTCACTTCGACGTCCCCTAGCTCGTCATACCTCCCCAAATCATGAACATAAACCGACACCATTGACTACCAGTGGCGGATCCGCCCCCTCTCAATTTCCAAAGCGTAAAAATATAGCTACAAAAGGCAGTTTTTGGACTGCAAAATGTCAAAATTTTCAAGCTCACTCGGTCCGCTCGCTCACATTTTTAGTTGTTATGCTATTCTCCTGATGTCACTGCCAGTTATTGACAGCAGTTGCGCCCGTTGCACCCCCCTTAATTTCCAAAGCCAAAAAAGTATAGCTACAAACGGCAGTTTTGGGACTGTAAAATATCAAAATTTTCAAGCTCACTCGCATTTAATCGCTATGCCATTCTGCTGATGTTGGTACCAGTAATTGCCAGCAGTTGCGCTCGGTGCGCCCCCCCCCCTCCCCTTAATTTCCAAAGTGAAAAAATACAGCTACACAAACGGCAGTTTTGGGACTGTAAAATGTCAAAATTTGCAGGCTCACTCGCTGCGCTTGCTCGCATATTATAATCTTTATGTTATTCTCCTAATGTTGCTGCAAGTAATTGCCAGCAGTTGCACGCGGTGCCCCCCCCCCTTAATTTCCAAAGCGAAAAAATATAGCTACAACCGGCAGTTTGGGGACTGTAAAATGCAAAAATTTTCAAGTTCGCTCGCTTCGCTCGCTCGCACAATAATCGTTATGTCATTCTCCTGATGTCGCTGCCAGTAATTGCCAGCAGTTGTGTCCGGTGCGCCCCCTAATTTCCAGAGCGAAAAAATATAGCTACACAAACGGCAGTTTGGGGACTGTAAAATGTCAAAATTTTCATGCTCGCTCGCTCCGCTCGCTCGCATTAATCGTGATGCCATTCTCCCGATGTTGCTGCCAGTAATAATTGTCAGCAGTTGCGCCCGTTGCGCCCCCTTAATCTCCAAAGCGAAAAAATATAGCTACAACCGGCAGTTTGGGGACTGTAAAATGTTAAAATTTTCAAGCTCGCTCGCTTCGCTCGCTCGCATATAATCGTTATGTCATTCTCCTGATGTCGTTGCCAGTAATTGCCAGCAGTTGCGTCCGGTGCGCCCACTTAATTTCCAAAGCGAAAAAATATAGCTACAAACGGCAGTTTGGGGACTGTAAAATGTCAAAATTTTCAAGCTAGCTCGCTCCGCTCGCTCGCATTCATTTTAATTGTTATGCAATTCTCCTGATGTTACTGCCAGTAATTTGTCGTTTCACACCCGACGTCCGTCATTCCATAATCCATAAGGAAAAACATGACTGCGCAGTGGAATGTATCACATTCCGTTATGTATTGCAGTCCCCATTACAGTTTCCAGACTGACAGCACACGCACCTACGCGCACACACACATACACACGCACAAGCATGCATACACACCCTAAAAATTACTTTTCCACGAGGTGCCCCCCCCCCCCCCCCCCCTGTCTTGACCAACCCGCCACGGTACGTCACTGGCTGCACCCGTCCGGTTATGGGCTTGTAATCGTGGTGATGGTGACTATCGCCGATCATCCCCCCCCCCCCCCACTCCTCAGCACGGATTTACGCCGTTGACACACACACACACACACACACACACACACACACTTGTTCAACGTCCGTTGGCAAAAGCATACGGATTTGGGAGCCCACAGACACGACGTAGCAATTTTAGGCTACTGCATGAGAAACTTCTGCTGCGTCCGGGCTGTGTTTGGGCCACGGATTCACTCCCCGTATGATGCGCGTGCTCTCTACAGCCAACGAGCGCACAACGAATTGACACCGTGCGTCTTTTACGAAAAAATATAAAAGACGCCCGGTGTCAGTGAGTTGACCGTAGAGAGCACGCGCCTCACGCAGCTCGATCAATCGAAGCGAAAGATCCTCATGCACTAAAAGTGCCAAGACGTGTCTGCGTGTTCCAAAATCCGTACGGAATCGGTACTCCCCACGTACGGATCTCAAATTTTGCCCACTTTTTTGCACGTAAACAGCGTGCGGGCCACGTACTTACACCTTGCGCAACCGTACGGCCGACGTGCGTTGACGTACTCCCTTCCGGCGGTTGCCACTCCCTCCGTTTTCAGAAAAAACGTGGCGGACGTGGCCTCCGCAAGAAAGGTACGGGCAAAAAAAAAAAACACGCATTGTGGGTTACCTGGGCAAGCTGTTGCCTTATTGTATTATTCTGCTATGTCTGAATTAATTTGGCTCTTTTTAAATTAATGATCCTTGCGTGGAGTTATTAATTTGAATAAAATATGCAGTACTCGCTGCTATTAACTTTAAGGGATTCGGACCAACACTGACTATCGGGCGAAAGCTCGGTAGTCTAGTGGATATGACGCCTGTCTAGTAATCAGGAGGTCGTTTGTTCGATTCCCATCCGAGTATGTAAAGCCCATGATGTTTTTTTTTTTGTTTTGTTTTTTTAATATCGTGGCTTACTCAAAACACACTGAGTAATCGGTGTTTATACATGTTGAGAAGGGCGATTTGTCAATCAGTTGCATTCAACCACTCCAACCATGTTTAACCCAGTGACTTCCTGGGATACTACATTAAATCTATAAGTTAAAGCAAAATTCAATGTAACTCGTAAGAAAAAGAATCAAGATAAATTTCCTTCATAACAACAGGGCTCTGACACTGTAGAGGGGTGGGTTTGCCGCCTTCGACGGCCCTACTAGTTCACATTGCCCATGAGTCGCATTGGCATAACTACGGGAAGGGGCATGGGGGGCACATGTCCCCTCAAATTGGCTGGTCAAAAAACCCAACAAAACATCTACGAAAGTAGGAAAGGAAAAGAAAAGGAAAGAGAAAGGAAAGAAGAGCAAACAAAAAGAAAGTGGAAGAGAAATACCCGGAAGCGTTCGCTACCTTCGCTCACTCGCATTTTAAGTATCTTAAGCAATGCAGGTTATATTGATAGTTACTATTCTTATAAAAGGGAATTGGTTTGTATCTTGTGTCTCTATCTAATGTCATATTATTCTTTTACTTATAAAGAATTTTAGTATATAATATAACTGCAAGGAATCGGGCGGAGGTTGACCTAAAATAGATGAATTTCATCTGTGGATAATGGCCTGTGACCAATAGCCTAGTCCTATCATACCCACTATATGAGAACGGAAGATGCCGATAAAATATACACCATCATGAGAATGGAGAAACAATACACTAGAACCTGGGGGGGGGGGGGCGTTTCATGAAGGAACTTGTCGGATAAAATGTCCGACAAGTCAGTTATACCCGACAAGTTCAGAGAAATCAGCCAATCAGACTTAAGAATTTCTCAAAACTTGTCGGATATAATTGACTTGTCAGATATTTTATCGGACAAGTTCCTTCATGAAATGCCCCCCTGTTCTCAGTATACAAAATTCCAATTTTTCATCGCTCGTAAAATCTAGGAACAAGATGGTTTCCAGTAGCGTGATCTGCCATGCCTGAATATCATAATACTTGGGTAACTATATTCGAATGCGGCATGAAGATGTACTTAATAAAAATCAATTATTGTATTTTGATGACGAATCTACGTTTTAAAGAAAATAAAGTTTCTTCTCGGTCGCTCGCTCGCAGAATGGTTACGGACGGCAGCGAAGTGCCCAAACAGTCATATTCGGCTGATAGCTTGCGGCTGATAGCTTAGGTGATGGAATTATCTTATAGGCTTATAGTGAATTTTGGTGACGAAATCACACTTCTATACCGTGAAAAAAGAGAAGTTAAGTTAATGAAATTTCAGATGAGATCACTACGAACACGATACAATAATAATAACGATAATGATTGATGATAATAATAATAATTGTACTAGAAAATGATTATGATGATAATAATAATGATAATAATAATAATGATAATAATAATACTAAACAGAATGACAGAAATAGTTAAGATAGATATGAAATAATTAAATCTGACATTTCCTTTTCCTTGTTTCCTGTTAATGTCACTTTCATATATTAGGATGTTTTATTTTTATGTCTACATGTCTCTGTATCTTCTGAATATGTAATTTCCATTGAGTTACATGTAAAGAGAACAAATTCCCATATGGACAATAAACGATGAGTTGATTGAATTCACATTATTATCATAATTGTTATTGTCATTATTATTATCGTTATTATTATCATTTTCCATGTTTATCGGCAAAACTCCTTTGAGCTTCTTCCCGCTTCCCACCCCCTCTCTCCACCATACTTCCAAAGCGTTCCCGCTTCTCCTGTCAATCAATTATTTTCAGTTAAAATAAATAATAGATCTAATCTTGAGCACCCCCCTCTAAAAAATCCTGGCTACGCCTATGTCCATGATACCAAAAAACAAACAAACAAACAAACAAACAAACAAACAAACAAACAAACAAACAAACAAGCAAACATGGGCATATATACATACTCGAGTATACTCCCACCGAGCGTATGTCTATTATTTTTATTTTTTTATCATGATTACATCGCTATTTTACTTCGATGAAGGTTACTTTGTCGATTAGTTGCAATAAAAACAACTCGAAGCAAGAATCATTAACTTGAATAACTAAAATATCCTTTTGAAAACTGTTCTAGATGAGCATGCCCCGGCACGTATAAGCAGAGACATGTAAAGATCCATCCGAACAACCCATGGAGAGTATAGACCTATATACATTGTACATCAAAAGCAAAAGCTTCTGCATATCGCAGCATGAAAGGAAATGGCGCAAAATGTGGTTTGGAGATTTACCGCCGATTTCACTGTCAAGAATGCGGCAGGAAGTATAATCCCACATTCTCTCTGCTAAATTGGCTTATAACTTGAATAAAGGATCAAAGACCGCACGGGTAATCAAAATGATTTTATGGATGACAACCCGTTGAGACTCTCCTTACCAGTCTCTCTGCTTAAATTCTGAAGGAAATAGCAAAACGAAACTTGACATCAGCTGTTCTTTTTGATGTATCAGCTGCTTTCTACACCACTCAAAAAAAAAAGGGGGGGGGGTAGTAAATCAACATTTTAAATGTTGTCACTCCAACCTTTCGTTAAATGTTGAATTTAACACTCAAATTGTTGAATTTACACCTCAAAATGTTGAACTATTATTTCAGAAATGGTAAATCCAACATTCTATGTGCTAAATTCAACATTTGCATAAAGGTTGGAGGCCGGAGTGACAACATTTTAAATGTTGATTTACCATTTCGTTTTTGAGTGTGTAAACTGTTGACCACCATAAACTACCAAAAACACTCGGAGTTTCTGGTTTTGCTTATGGTTCAAATCGTATAGCTGATGATGAGTATATCAAATACTGAATTTCGTCATTATAGGTTGAGCAAGATCTGAATCTAATCTAATCTATATTGTGGAATTCCACATCTGTTGGTAGTCCACTGCTCTTTCCTCTTTCCTTCAACAACTTGGAGACACAAATAACATTTAACAATGTGAAGCATCACTGCTATGCTGCTGACACGAGAGGTTGATTTGCATGGAGAAAACGGGAAAAAATGCATTGATGAAAATAACATTTGGATAGCGACTTATATGCATGTGAACTGAAACCAAATTTCAATTTTTCAATTTAATTTCAAGTCATTCCTGGTTTTTGTTGAGAGTGCAATATACGTACAATCAGAAAGTAGCAATAACATAAACATTTGGGTGAAATTGACTTTTCTACGAAAAATCAAGTTTTGTCACAAACAAATTCAATAAATCATTCAGATAAAAAATAAAAACTTGCCAGTATTGCATTTTCTCTTCCATGATTATTTTCTAAATAGGTGAAAAATGTTGCAGTGGCCGTCAAAATAATGATACATAATGATGCTTGATGAGATGACAGCCCTTTTTCATGACAAAACGACTCCAAAAAGTAATGAAAGCAAGAGTGAACTTCTAGTTTTTCGATTAACTTTGTAAGATTACTTGACCCAGCTTTCGACCCCAATGCCTGTCCATGGGTCGGAAATAGTACAATCCAATCAGTCTGTGATGTATCAAAGTACGTGAAAACATGATGACAACAATACTTGATAGCAATTTCCCTTTTAGTGATCAAGTATTTCGAGACACGATACACGCTCAAATCTCGCATGCGCATTTTGTGCTAAGTTTGAATATACTTGATATTATGTGCCACAGTATTTTTCGATGTATTTCGTGATGTATTTGCATTCACATTACAATTTAGCGCTCGATTTTCACTGGGAAGAATAGTTCCAAAAGGTGCTAAATTATTTTTTCATCAAATTGGACTTCTTTTGACGGAAAGATAATCATTTTTAGCAGTTCCATATACAGCAAACTCTTCAAAGTAGGCCTACTAAAATGGAGAAATCAGGGAAAATGAAAAATGAGTATTAAGCCAAGGTGTAAGCTTACTTTTATGGGGCGTGAAGTTATTGCATCTGAAGTCTTAGAAGCATGTAGAATTAAAAAAATACAGGTTATTCTCCGTACTGTCAGAAATTGATTTAGCACCTTTTGGATTGATTATGTTTATCTAATCCGCACGCTCTCTTCCCCCCCCCCCTCTCTCTCTCTCCATAAATGAACATCTGAAGACCCATCTGTATGTATGATTTGTAGCAAGCATTATTGAAATTATCTCGTATGAATTATTGAAATTATCTCATTTATGTTTACTTTCATGAAAACGTGCCCTTCTTACTGTTTGCCGTTACCGTCATTATTGCGCAATGTGTTGATAAATGAAGCAGTAGCTTACATTGCATGCATTCATGCAGCGATCTCTCGTTTCCACACACGTGTGCACGTGCAAAAAATCCACAGGGGACTTCCCTTCTGCTACTTCCTACTAACGACGTTAGAGCACTCAACTCGAAAACCCGTACCTGAATACTCGTCATTCTCAGGAAGTTTTGGTAACTGTTATTTCATTTGTCTCTTCATGCATGATTATTTCATTTCAGTTTTTCTCAAGATGTATCTCCGGATCCAGGGGGTTCCGAGAAAAGTCTGTGACAATGCAATGTGTACGTACTTGTACTAAAGTTTACCGATGAGCAAACGTATTCAGTCCCACATGTTAGATAGTGTGCTGGAAAATTCCAAGGTGAAGAGTGCGAGTGCAGTAAAGTGATGGTATTAAATGATCGGGCATGGCCTATATAATTCACCACTCAATACGTATTTGGAGGGGGCTTGACAAAGAAAGACTGATTAAAATAGAAAAAAGTGAAGTTGTTAACTTTAAACACCTTCAAGCCCAATGAGGCCGAGGTGACTGTAAAAAGTCCTATTGATGTAATAGTATTACAAAATAGGCTATGTCTATAAACATTTAGTGACTGTTACGGCCGGCTGGCCATGATATGATGGCTAACGTGTTAGGTCTGGTAAAATTAAATTCATCTCTAATTTTTTAAAGTAGTCTTTAGAGTAGGGCCAAGTCAGTAGCCTAGTAGGGGCTAGATCTACATCTAAACTCTTGTTTGAGAGTGGGTTTAGATCTAAGATATTTCATTGTTTGATATGGTTAGAGAGGTGTGGCACTGAGCAGAAGTTGTCTCCATGTAGATATTCTCACATTCTGTACTCCCAAATTGCAGCAAGATCACTCAGAATACATAAGCCTACTTCCAATCTCCCGCGTAAATTTGAACCAAATCGGCGAGGCAATCGGTAATTAGAAAGCGTCGATCCACATCAACATCGACTTTTAATATACTGCTTAAAACAACTCACTCTTTGTGAGCGATCATGACACGCTGCCTGCGCAATCTGAAACTGAAGTTGGCCTGTAGGCCTTTTGATAATATATGATGTATCTTTCAAGAAAATCAATATTAAAAGGATTCATTGCAAATTGAACGAAGTTGGTTGATAAATGCAGTTCGTAGAGCACACATCACACACACACACTTGTACACACACTGTGACACAGACATTCGAGGCAGACACAGGTACACATGTACACACATGCATAATTTCTCAACCAACTTCTTTCATGAAACTAGCCAATTGGTATCATTGTACATTGATTACCAGTATTAGCTCCTGGCCCGGTTACCAGTAACTTTGCTAAAAAGACAGTTGATTTAAAATGCTTCTTTACATCATTTTGATGCTTGGAAAAAGATACTGGACATTTTCAGTTGAAATCCTCAGCTACAGTCATTAACTCTTTATATGACAAGTTCGCACTCCCAACTCAACTGAAGGTGTGCCAACTTCGCATATTCTGCTCAAATGCACAAACCTGCCCAAACAGATTGATAAATCGCCAAAGGCCACAGTAAAATGAAAGCATTCATCACACTCTCGTTCTCACATGTAGCGTGCATTTTGTGTGGTGATTAAACAAGTGGTGTTCCGTACAGGATTTGTGTGTAAATCGTAAGTTTCTGTCACTGTTTTGTGTGCAAAAGACATGCCTTTACAGTAATGTAGCTACTGGTCATTTGAAAGAAAAACAAACATAGATTAGTCATGCAATTTACATCAAAGCAAAGCTTGGCATTTTCGCTACAACTTTGCTCACTACATGTCCAGCTTAACAGAAATCTATAGAAGTTACAAAGATTTGAAAAACAGAATGTTTTCTTAGGAGCAAAGCATGACTTTGTTGGTGTCTCAGAATAATGTGGCACAGAGGGGGGGGGGGGGGGGGTTCCACATGGCACATAAAGAGTTAACTGCCCATAAATGTTAGTAGTGTGGACTGCTCTCTTATGATTTAGATAATCCACAGTCCATGAACTTCATTGTGTGTGGACTTGTCAGTGTCCAACAAGTTTTGACAAGCAAACAAACAAAAAAAAACCCACACATACACACACACAAAACGATTTTTATTGTTTTACTTTGGCTTTATTAATTTAAGTAGTTCACTATATGTAGTACGTCCCTATCTTTTCCTCGGGCCGGCCATCTTTTCAAGCAATGCTTATAATGGCGGCCCTCTGCATAATCGTTTCTTAACTACAAATGTTATTCTTATCACTGCTGCATGGACATGCATACTGTATATTATATCATTAATTTTCTTTCATATCGTTGTTTATGCAAGTCAAAAGACTGTGTTAGATTTATTTCATATATTTCCTACATGTTCATGATTATGTACTTATATGTATCATGGTTTATGCAAGTCAAACGACTCTGCGTTGAATTTACTTTGTATATTTCCTGCATCCTCATGATTATGTAACTTATGTATATTGATTTGCAGAAAATAAAGTATCTATCAAACAAACAAATATGAACACCCCAGCAAAATGAGATTTTGATTCACATTTATTCCTTTGTGCCACTTGCCATGACACAACATTAGCTACCTGACAGTCACAAGAGGAGCACAACATGGATATTTACCATGCAATATTTGCAAAGAGTTAAGACATGTTCAAATGTTTGATAGAATTAGAATTTCTCTTTGTGTCATAGCAATACCCTTTCACTTATGATATATGTCATCATGTGCTTCTGTCTCTCTGTTCAGGCATTACCTACACTGCGAGTTTTACATTTTGAAAAGAAATGCTGTGAGCAATCTGCAGTGTCACAGGAACAATGGCCAGAAAAATTGACAGGTAAGCTGCCTTTGATTTTAAAACCAAATATGTTCAACTATACACTCAAATCAAGTTTCTACAAAGCAAATCTTACCACAGTATCATTATCATTACTTTGTTAAGGTAAAACTTATATTTGGTTAAATATAACATTACAAACATTCAATTTACATTGAATTGTAAATTAAAGGTACTGTTTACCTTTGGGAGCAGTTGGCAGTGATTTAAAAAGATATTTGAGTTATCACATTTGATGCATATGTGTAGGTCAGTTGTATCACAAAACACTCTACCATATAAAAATTTTGCAATAAAGCCTAAAATATAAGGAGATATCACTATTTTTCTCACTAAACCATAACTGTAGATGGTTTAGTCTAGAGACAATTTTATTATTGTTCACATATTGTATATTCAACAATACTTGACATAAATTATACTGATTAACTTTTTAACACTTGTTGTTTCTATCCCTAACTCATATTTCAGAACTATTTTGAAGCATTAAAGCTGGGTTTTTGTTTCATCTGCATAGATGGTAAACAATGCCTTTAGATGTAAAACCAATTTGAACAACTCACTTCCATCAAAGCTGTCCTAAGGCTTGTAGCATTTACTACAATCCTGTTAAGAAATATTTGATATATACTTTTCTACCTTCAATGTCAATAGGACTCAGAATGGAGGTGTGCTAGGATTTGAAATTTAGTTGCCTGTCATTGCATGGTACCAGGATGGTTATTGTTATGAAAACTCCAATTCATGAAACTTCAATGAAGTGTGCTACTTTGAATGAAATTCTGTATTTAATTATTCGATTACAATTACCACTCTTTTCAGTTAGCAATATCTGGTTTTGTGGAATTGATCAAAATGTTGACAGTTTTGAGTGTGTAAATCTACTTGCAAAAGTCAGATGTTTCATTAAAATTCCTTTGTTCTCTTCCTGGTACCAACTGCTCAGCTATAATTTGACTCCTCTTAGTTTTGTTTAAAAGATTATTAACACATTCTATGTGGTATAAGATAGTTTGTCATGATATATGCCATTTCATTGCTTTATTTTGCATTAATGCTCTTCAGGTATACTGCCCCACCATTATTTGAAGAAGTGAGCTTTCCAGAGGGTGTGTACCCACTGAGCCAATCAGCAGCCAGTAAATCTAGCAAAGAACTGTGGCTAATCAGAGCTCCTGCACATGTAAGTTTTTTGGTATATTTTGTTAGTAGCTCTAATATCCAACATTTTCAACAATGTAGTGATCATATTATACAGTTTAGGATGAATTTTGTCGAGAAGAATTATCTCAAATTTTGGTCGACGCTTGGATGAATTGTCTTAATGTTTATGCCCACACAAATTTGTCTGCTGGTATTTCACATCTGAAGCACTTGTATTTGTGAGTTCCTGTAGATTTCATGATATTGGGTTGCTGGTTTCTCTATTTATTTGAGTGTTTGAAAGTTGAATGCATTCAGCAGATTTCAAGTTATGTGTGTAGATGTCAAGTAAAGTTTTTTTTTTTTTTTTCTGGAATCCCTTGATGTGTTATTTCATAGCTTATTGTGCCTGTCAAATGATATCCTATTATTTCTGTTGAGAGAGGTTTCATATCATAGATATCCTCTAACCCATTGAGGGCGAGTCCCGAGTATACTTGGGCAGGTGTCTATGAGAAATGCATGTTGTAGCAAAATCAGTCTGTCCTCAAAGGGTTAAGTATAGCATTTTGTGTAGTGTCTCAGGACCGATGACATGATATTTGCTGCTGCAACAATTGCTCCAGTCTTATTTTCTCCAAGGATGTAGGGTTAAGGTTGGAGTGTGATAGGGTTTTAGGTTCATTTTCATGTAAGGATTAGGATTAGAGTTAGGGTTGTGTTTGTTGATAGAATTTATGTTTGGCTCGGCATCCAGATATAAATGGGAGCAAAAGTCACATGAGCAAATGTCATGGAACCATCAGGACCATGTGTTTATTTGTACAAGTTTGCTTTTTACTGAGATTCAACTGATAGATATTTCTACCAGCATGGAAGTTGTGCTGGGTGAGCTTTTTTTTCATCCCCTTAGTAATCCTTTCTACATCAATGATTTGTTGATTAAAGGTGTTTGTATGTGTCTGTGTGGATGTCGGCGTGTGGTGCTAGCTCTCTGTTAACTCTTTATGTGCCACGTTCGCATGTCCGACTCAGTCGACGGCGTGCCAACTTCGCATATTCTGCTCAACACACAAAGCCGCTTAAACCGATCGATAAATCGCTAATCCCGTGGTACAATGAAAGCGTTTGTCGCGCTTTTGTTCCTCTCACATACGGCTTGCATTCTATGTGGTGATTGACTATCAAGCAGTGTTCCCAACTAGATTTGCTTGTACATTCTAAGTTTCTGTTACGGTTTTATGTGCAAAAGTCATGCCTTTACCGTAATGTAGCTACTGGTCATTCAAAAGAAAAATTGAAAATAGATTTGTCATACAATTTATATCGAAGCAAAGTTTGGCATTCCTCTTTAACTTTGCTCACTATTATGTCCACCTCAACAGAAATTTGTAGAAGTTATACAAATTGGAAAAACCGAATTCTTTCTCAAAGCATAAGTACTACCTTCATGTCTCAGAATAACGTGGCACACAGGGAGTTTCCATCGTGGCACATAAAGAGTTAAAAATCAGGGATGTTCTCAAATTTCCAAGCTCTCAACTGTGATGAGAATTTGTTGAATAAGAAGGTGTTATTTGTGAATTCATCCCCACAATTTGGATCTCAAAGATTCCAGAAAAAAAGGAGTAGTTACTATTACTGTGTACTGATTCTCTCAATATGCTCCTATTTCAGCATAGATGTGTCATGTGATTGAATATCCTTGGCTAAATTCAGACTTCTACAAAAATCAATGACAAAAAAAAGAGAAGGAATAAATAACTTTTTGTGGTCAGAATGAAAGTGATTGTCATTTTTGGCAATGAACAGTGTGATAACCCTATATTTGCAACACAGTGAATGCATATTGCACAATAAATGTAGTTTATAATGGGAGTATGAGATACATCATGTGGTGGTTCATTGCCCTAGATAAATTCTTTATACTAGTACAGAGTTAATGGAGTGAATTCATCCTGAAAGCTTTTGGAGCTTTTTCACTATGCAATTCCTGTTAATGACAGAACCCTGAGTGTAGTCCCAAGGGGAATGATTCATTGTACTAGGTACAATTGATTGTTTGTTTGTTTTTTTCAATACATGGTCAATTGCTGAATTGTGAATGACACTTCAAATGTCTACACATTGAATTAAGTATCATGCAGTTGTTCACTTAAAAATAACATTTTGTACCAAAGTAGTTGTCTTTCATATAATGGCAGTACATCCAGACTACAGAGTAAAAAGAAGTTTCATTTCATTTTATTTAATTTCCAACAAAAATGCAATTGAAATAAGACATTTGAATACAAGTAGTTACACAAAATTAGTAACATTGTAATAAAGAGGGATACTGTAAACTGAAGTACGATAGATGTTGTGACTTTTGTAACAAATACTGTTTAAGTTTGAAAAGTTCAAGTTTAGAATTAAATGCATAACACAATATATACATCCGTGGCCTGAAAATTAAAGAAAATAGATGAAAGATGTGAATGGCACTGTGTAGCCTTGAATCAATTGTGAAATGTTTACTTAATGACTCATGGGGGTGAACAGAATACAGTATGTCCCCCCAAAAATTACAATCAGATTTTCACATGATAACACCCAACATGATTACTGTAAAAGTGGTTTCTTTCGCGGTGGTTTTATTTTTGCGCTTTTCGCACTTTGAGGTTGAACCGCGAATTGAACATTGCATGAAAATGTTTTGAACCCGTTGCTTGTTACAACGCTATCATTACTGACTGCGAATTTAAACACACGCGAAAAAGTCGGCACCGATGGAAACCGCGAAAGTTTCTGTACGCGAAAGAAACCACTTTTACAGTATACTGTCTAACTGATACTTCAGGGTCTTAAAATATAACATCTTAACTCTATTTTACAGAAAACTCCATTCAATTTGGTAAAACGGTCACAGAGAAATGTGGATTGTTGTAAAGCATGTCATGAGTCTGATTCTTCAAAGTTTAGCACTTGGATGCTCATGTGTGTGAACACAATAGACAAAACTTGGAGGGAAGAGATTCCTGACATACTCAACAAAATTCCTCATTTCTCTTTGACCACTGAAGCAAATTGAATGGGGTTTTCTGTAAGATGTGGGCAATGAGTTATAGTTTCATATCCTGAAATTGTATTTGGATGGATTCACTATTTTTAAAGTTATCATTACGGAGGGTCCCGTTGTAATTTTTTTGGGGGGACATACGGTACATCTACACATATTATGAGTCCATCCTGTAACTGTAGCATGAATAAGAGTGAAGAACACCCTGTTGCTAATGATTTGCAAAATCTACACTATGACGAGCTGTGTAATGATCATGAACTGGTCATGTGCAGGATCTAGCGATCCAGATGTATCTTACATTAAAAAAAAATGATGTTCATTTCACCTGCAATTGTAATGTGTTGCACATTTACACATGAAAGTGCAGTGCAACTACCGGGGTAGGCAATGTGCACTCTACATTAATGTTGAACTTTTCATAGCATTTTGGTGATATAAGGCCACTGTGGTGGTATGTCTTTGATAGACTGATATGTGCTCTGTCTAGTTTTTAAAGATACCATAAAAGTTCTTTTCCCCAACATG
The DNA here is from genome assembly GCF_040938485.1 of Diadema antillarum. NCBI lineage: Eukaryota > Metazoa > Echinodermata > Echinoidea > Diadematoida > Diadematidae > Diadema > Diadema antillarum. Next base: position 818,078 of record NW_027271245.1, on the reverse strand, counting down.
GCCTGTTTAGTTCTTATGCATCTTGTTATGCTTTATTTGAAATATGCTACCTCTTAAACCCTTAAGATGCCAAATGAATCCCCAATCAGGGTTGTTAGTGGGTGTGCAAACTTTCATGATCAATGTTTTTGTTGCAAATGATGATTCTTGACATTATTATCACTCTGTCATAATTATTGCAATAATTTCACTCAAATTGTCACCTTCCAACTGCAATGATAATACATTAGCATGGCAGTTGTAGCACACACATCATGCCAGTTGGTAGCAATGACTTTGCCGTCCAGGGGAAAAAAAACTTGGCAGACCATTTAGTGATGTCATCTGTTATTTTGTCCTAACTGGGCTGATATCGCTTCAGTGCCATCATCACCCATGCGGTGGTAATACCATTGGCAATGTGCCAGCTCTGTGAAGGAAGCCATTATCATTGATCTGAACTTGAACTCATGATTTGCACTCTTTGTGGTTGCGGCCATGATGGAATATGGGAGACAACTTTCCTTTCTTTTCATTTCATTTTTGTCTAGAGATTCACTCTCCAACAAAATTTAATGAAATGGCATGAGGGAAACAAAAGCAGGAAAAATTCATTAATCGCTATTTTTCTTCTGCATATTCAGGTTCTTTTCTCATCATGTCCAATTTTTGAATGTTGCTATATGGTTACTGAAGAAATGACAGCAATTCAAACTTGAGAAATTTTTATTATCAACGTATCCAGATTATATACTGTAAACCAGACATATGCGCACTTGAAATTTTCACAAATTTGGTAAGGAGCCAAGATCTCTGAAATTTGTTGTCCACACAATGCGTCGAAAGCCAGTGGCTATCTAAAGTTCCATGCTGCAAAAATGGCTGTTGGCTCTATTTTGTAAAAGTTTCATGCACAGAATTTTTCTGGTTTTGCAATATTCTTTGTGTTAGCTTTCATTTTTGACCTCTAGTAACATGTATAATTTTCTAAATGACTTTTTATATTTGATCACGCATCTAGTTTGATGGCTCAGCACTCAATGATGTCTCGCTAAACTTGGATGGGGAGGTCGTGGAGTTCAGTTCAGCTGGCAAAAGACTGAGGAAATATGAGGCTGTCTCTGTCCAGGCGTTGCAAGAAAATGGGGTATGTTTAAAGGAAGTTATTTAGTAGAATAATCTTCCACAAACCCACAAAATATCCAAGAATTTGGCAGGTCCAGGAGAAACTACTAATTAGCATGCTTAAATTTGCTGAATCATACATCCTCAGGTTTGCCATTTCCTCAGGACTAGATTATTGATTCAAGTCAAAATGGTATTTTCCCTTCATTGTGCAATTTTTTATTATCTGAACATTGTTTTCTTTTTCATGTTTGTGTGCGTCTACCACATGAGGTCATGACCTCAGTAAATGCTAGGTGGTGGTGGCTAATGTCTTCTGTGGTTGGACTTGAGGCTGTCTTTGCCGAGGATTTTAAAGGAAAAGTTGAGTGCTTTCTTGTGACATGAAATCCAACAGGAAAACTTGCATCCATTGCATCAAATGTTTGTTGTGTTGCAATATCCTAGTTATGTTGACTGTCTGGGGAAAGGGTTCTTATACCGTAGTCACCAAACAGAAACACAAGTTTATGAAAGTTTGATGGGCAAACCAATTCTAGAGTATTTTTTGTCACATTTTGATGGAACTTCTGTAATTTTGTGAAATGAAGGATTAAATATCATATGAAAACTGCCAGTGATTATGAAAGAGGCCCAAGCAGTTTTTTGACGTGAGTGAAAGTTTAAGTGAATGAACTACTAGTATTGATTATTCAGGACATGGTGGAATATTTACACATACAGCTAGACTGCCAAGTTCTATCTTTTGTTTCATGTATTCTGGTATTACTGTAATTTCAGTATTAATGATTTATTTATTTACTTATTTTATTTATTTCATTTTATTTATACAGGGTTTATTTATACAATGATCAATATTAATTGGGCATTTCCATAGTTCAAGAGTAAATAATTGATATTTTGTTGTTTGATTAACAGATGGAGTCGCCATATCTTCTGCTACCATCAAAGGACGAACAGGTGCTTCTACCAGGTAGGGTGTGGTCAGACAAGGATATACATTAAACAGTGCAGGCTGTCAATGTCATAGAGTGGGACTTAACTCACAAATGACCTGCCTCACATGTAACTATAGTTAGGTTCACACGCCAATCCTAAACTTTAAGTTTAGGTCGAAAACTTTACTCTCGATGATTAGCTTGTAGTTAAGCGCGGTGTGGATGCTCTCAAAAGTTAGCAATCTTAACATTTAGTCGATGATTAGAACTACAAGACATCTTAGGGTTTACGCTCTCTCCACGAGCCACGGGGGGTCCCCGCTCATAGTTTCACTCCTTGTGGACATAATAATTGTGAGTTAGCATGAACCTTGCCTCTCGTTTGCTGCACTATTTTGTATGGGCATAAGGTCATCTAGCAAAGACTCTGCACTTCCGTTGTAATAATCGAATGGGGCTCGCTTGTAAGTTGTAACTTCAAGTTTAGATTAGTTTAGAGCTAATCATCGACAGTTAAGTTTTCAACCTAAACTTCAAGTTTGAAAAGTTCTGCATGTGAACGTAACTTATGAGTGTGGCTCAGTCCAGTTGTTTTCATACTGACAGCTTTCAGGCTGGAATGAGATTGTAGACGTTGATGTGATGCCAGTGGTGGTTGTAGTTGTTTGTTGGGTTTAGTGGGCGTCTTCATTCAGTGTTTGATTATTTACGCCTGAACCATTTATCTAAAATTCAATATCTGTATTAATTAATCAATTATCATGACATGTCTTTATAGATATTCTATATAAATGAATGAAATATTTGGTCTCAAATGTTGTTACACATTAAAAAATAATTATTACACAAATGAAGAGAATTGATTTAGTTTGTCTCAAAATATACCCCCCCCCCCCCAATAGCTGTTCCATCTTCTGGTCACCCTGAGCACTACAGTTCATTGAGCAGCCTTCTCAGGGCATGCACATAGACCACTCTGATGCTTTGGAGAGAAAGTCAGATGGCATGTCTTAGAATCTCTTCAACTGGAATTTTCATCTTTTGATGTATCACCGGATAAAAAGATAAAATACAATAATAACATTTGTGGGTGTGTTAGTAAGCGAGGATGAGAGTGAATGTAAGAAGAGCTTCCCGGGCAGTGTTGGCCAGCAAGTCATTAAAGGACGAGTTCACCATTCATATACATGTGGATTGAGTGAATGCTGCAATATCAGTAGAACGCATTAGTGAAAATTTGAGGAAAATTGGACAATCTGTTCAAAAATTATGAATTTGTAAAATTTCTGTGCAGTCATCGCTGAATGAGAAGACTACTATAGTGTATGATGTCACATGCATAGAACAATATAAGGAAAATATAAAGAGAATTCCACAAATGTTTATTTTTTGAAAAAAGTACACAATCCCTTGACTTGTCACTGGCATATGTTAAGGGTAACATTATCTCCCCCCCGCCTTCTGAAAGAGGTGAGTCAAGTGTTCTTTTGATATGCGAGAAAAAGAAAAATATGTTGAGATTTTCTGTATATTCCCTTTACATCGTTGTACACATGTGACATCTTAAGCTGTTCTTAGTAGTCTTGTCACCCAGCGATGGCAGCACTGAAACTTCAACAATTTATATTTTTTAATGGATTGTCTGATTTTCCTCACACATTTACCGATGTTCTACAAATCGTCACTGGGGCGATACGACCTCGTATCTACAAAATGTCAAATGTTCAGGAGAGCCAAAAAACGTGGCGGCCAAGCACTGTGGCGAATGGGATAGCCTTTCCTTTGACATGCCGTGGTGGCTTCATTTTTGGAGTAAGACAGTTGGGATTTGGACAGGACATCACTTAACCCATTATTTGACCATTAATCCAAAAAACTCATTTTCACCAAAATTGCAGATACAAGGTCTTATCACCCCAGCGACGAAATATTGCTACATTTTCTCAATCCATGTGTAGGCGTACATGTATATTAAGGTGAACTTGTCCTTTAATGGATAGTGTGCTTGTTTCTAGTAAAGTGTTGGGCTAACTGGAAACTCTGTGATGGGAAAGTAAACAGGCTGTAAGAGATAGTCACAGGAAATTATGTAAGATGGTGATAATAGATGTTGATATTGTGATATAAACGATGAAAATTCATATGAAATAATAATTAATCAGCTTAAGCATACATATACCAAGCACTCAAACTGATATCCCACAATTAATTTGTGTTTCATGTTAAAGGAAGTAAACCAACAACTTTTTCCGCCTTCAAAGGATTTCTAAAAATTTACCCAAGGTATAGTTGATAGTGGCTGGATGCGCAATTGATGAAATCTCAGTCTGTTTAAACAACCTACCACTATCTTTCATCGTGATAATGCTCATGAAATGTCTGTAATTAAGTACAATGTTACTTGTGTCAACTTTTATGGGGGTGGGGTGGGAGCTTTTCAGGAAAAATAGAGGATAAAAATAGTATTCAGGTTTTTCTCAGCAAAAAACAAAAAACAAAAAACTGAAGATGTTAGATGAGATTAATCATTTTCAAGAATCTTAACTTGTTTGGACTTCAATCTATGTAGTATTCTATAAATTCTGGCGTGAAAGGTAAAGTTCTTTTGGTTACGTGCAAACTGTCAGATCATTGCTTATGTCTACAAGTTTTGAATAGATTATCCCAAGGGCAGTGACCCTCTCATTATTTTAACAAAATAGCCCCCACAATTTTTGGTCATCAGGAAAATGAAATTCTGCAGTTTTTGTTATCATTGTCATTTAGATTGCCATGGTAATTCATGGAAACAAAATAATGGTAAGTCACTGATTCTGAAGATCACTCCTCTGCATTTCCTCCACACTTTAAGACTGCATTATTGCTATTATTTGCCAGGAATATCAATTAAAGAACCACTTGAACCAGAAAGACTCCTTCCTCTGTGGTTGTTACTTTTACATGCGGAGCATTACATCAGAAATCTTTGTTTGACAGCTCAGTCTGTTTCCTAAGAAACCCGCCATGTCTCATTTGGTGATGGCTGGTGATGGCGCCGTGGAGAATTTTTTGGAAGACTTTATGAGTGGAGTTCTTCGAGACAAGACCCGCAGTGTGACCACATTTTCACATTCAGATTTTAAAACTCACTATGTGAAAGACAGGAAATTTTAATGCCTTCTGGACTGTGCGGTACTTGTGTGATGTATGTTTTAGGGCACTTTGAGTGAGAAGGAATCCGCCAAAAGGTCAAGTAGTGTTTACATTCTGATGAGATTCCCACAATCACGCTTGATGATATTGCAGATGAGAAAATAATCACCATGTGACAGGATGCAGTTCTATGGTGTGGATTTTTCATGTTAAACTCACTGTGTGTAGGCTGAGCTTTGCACAGCATAATCAAATAAAGGCATGCTCTGTGATAATGCTGTGGAAAGTTTTCACTTCTGGGAATTAAGAGAATATATTGGAAGAGTGTGACTGGTGTGCTGTAATAGATTGATGCAGGTTGCTATAGCAACAATAAAGTATTGGAGGGCTTCTCGTTGGTTGTCAGTCAAGGGATCAATAAGAGGGCTTTTGTGTATCCTGCAATTTTCTCTATATTATTGTTCTAGACTACATTTCTAGCATAAAGCTTTTATTCAAAAAAGGTTACATGACGTAAAAATCATAATGTTTTCCAAAAGCACTTGTGGGTTGTAGTCTCAGAGTGATGTGACACACAGGAGTTTTTTTCTTGGGTGCTGTTCGTTTTTCCGAAGGTTCGTTATTCCGAAGGTTCGTTAATCCAAAACACACAAAATCCCTATACCTAGAGGTTTGTTAATCCGAAAATGAAAAATGGTTCGTTAATCCGAACATTTGTGGAGTTATTCCGAAGGTTTGTTGTTCCAAAGGTTCGTTAATCTGAAAATGAAATAGGGTTCGTTATTCCGAAGGTTCGTTAATCCGAAAATGAAATAGGGTTCGTTATTCCGAAGGTTCGTTGATCCGAAATGATATATAGGATCCATAACGAACCTTCGGAATAACAAGTTTTGTTTCATTTCCGGATCAACGTACCTTCTAGATAAGAACCTTATTTCATTTTCGGATTAATGAACCTTCGGAATAACAGACCTCATCACATTTTCAGATTAACGAACCTTCGGAATAACGAATCTTCTGAATAACGAACCTTCGGAATAACAAACCTTCAGACTAAAGAACCTTCATAATAACAAACCTTCGGAATAACGAGCTGTAACTTTTTTTTACACTGTGGCACACAAAGAGTTGAAAACAATATATGAAAAGTAGCCACGGGATATGGCATCACCTGCTCGGCAAAAGGCCCTAAAGGCATGCAAGCCTAAGGAACCTGCTATAGCAAGTTTTAGAGCACGCAAGCTGTAGGACCCTTCTGCTAGCCAGGCGACGATATATAGTCTGCTTTATAGCCATTGGATATACTGTATAGTCTGTTTTAGGAAGGTCAACCTATAGATTTAGATGCAGTCAAACATTAAAGAAATTTGGCTTGTAAACAAAATAATTCAGCTCAAAACACCACAGTTAAACTGTTTAAACTTTGATTATCACCTAAACTGAAAGTTACTAAGAAGTTCTTTACAATCCAGAAAGGAGATAATTAGATATCTCTCTCAAGTTTGACTTTGGATGTATTAAATTTCCTGTTTATCTATAAATTGAATGTATTTGTTTCTTCCAGTGCTCTCAGCTGTCATGTCTGCAAATTTTATCAGGGTAACATGGTGATTGATCGCAGATGTATGTCACAACAAATAGGAGTGATATGAGGTGTGAGGCAGCCACTTGGCAGAATGTATTCTGTTTGTTAACTTCAATGAGCTGTGAGTGAGATGGGACTGCTGAGGTCTCCTTGGACTTGTGACAGGTTGTCCTCACTGTGTCAACGGATTGATACTTTGTTCATCGAACAGAAGAGTAGTGACTTTCTTGCGTGCGTCACATGGGGTGCGCATCGAGGAGCATCATATTTTTATGATTCACTGTGTTTATGTTCACTGTGTCAACGTATGGTTACTGTGTTCATTGAGTAGAAGGAGCAGTGGCTGATGGGGGGGGGGGAGGTAGTAATATGAATAATAACTAACACTTATTCAGTGCTTAGTACTGACGTTTCTAAAAGCAAGTAGTTGGTTTAAACGCCCCTTGGGCTGCTTTTGTGATTTTTCATGTCTTTAATAATTAGTTTTTATTTTGTTTTTGCTTGTCAGTGGATTTGGGGAAAGAAGTGGCAGCAAAAAAATGTGAAGATTTCTTTTCTTTTTTGCTTATCATGACCCATCATCATTAGGTACCCCCCCCCCCTTTAGCAGAAAGCTAGATCCACCCCACTGAAGACTGCTTTCTTGCATCTCTCGTGTTCCATGGAGCAGGTATGGAGGATCATCGTGTTTTGATGTGTTTGATGTGTGCTTTACACCGATATCCGTGGCCGGCCTCGATGGGCCTCGAGACTGGAGCTGTCAAACAGGCACCTCCCATATCACCCAGAGTTCATTATGCAGCCATGTTTGGGTGTGAGAACCAATGATTGACAACTAGAGGCAGCCAGTCAATAATAAAAAAACAAAACAAAACAAAACAAAACAAATGAAACAGACTATGGAAATTTTTGGCATATGTGGTGTAGCTGAGAGGTGACGAATCATTTCGGGATAAAGTTTTCGCTGAAATGAAAGCAGCATGACATGCCAAATTTGTGAAAAACAAACGTCTGCCAACTCAAATACAAATCAGGACTGATGTGACTTGTTTCTTTCCTGATGTGAAGAAAGTGTTTATGTTCCAGGATGACTGCACAACTTTCTCAAGCATTGCTTTTGTTTTACCACCAGATTAAAGAATACATCGTCGACTGAGAACTGGAAGAGCTTTATTGCATTTTTTTAGCGGAGAGATGGGGTATTGAGTTATTTGTATTATGTTGTTGAGCTCCATCTCCTCTATGTTATGGTGTCAATTTTGAATATTTTTCATTTTCAGTAAAATATTAAAAATTAAAACCACAAGGGCATTATTTTACCCTGCATTTGGAACAGTGCTTATAAATCTACCCACTTTTGGTTGATAAACTTTTTTTATTTCATGAAAATGTATTGTTTCATTTTTATTTATGCTCAAATCTTGGAATGCGATACTGCCTTTCTGGTTCTGAGCTGATGACATCACATATGATGATGCATAAAATAGAATGTAAACTTACATGAAAACTGGATGATGAAACCAATTATTTGGTAGTTGTGATTTTAATGAGCTTCTTGAATCATGTTTAGAATCACCTGTTTAGTCAAGTCTTTGGAGGTATAAAAGCCATGGGAGTCTTCGTGTGAAAGCCACTTGACTGTTAAACTGTCATTCCCTGAAATTCCCTTTTGTTTTAGCAAAGATTACCATATTTGGCTAGGGAGGATATCATGGTTACATGTAGAGGGTTTCTTCCCCTCGTCTGGCATGTTCTAACCTGATCCATTGAAAGTGGTTTAAATCGCATTGAATTCATGGTCATCCAGGGTATGATATGACAAGAACAATACAAAAATCCATCCTTTGGAGCTCTTTTGTATGCAGGGATTTTCAGCAGTATGGTTTCATTTCCTTTCACAGGATCTATACCGTTGTCTTGGCACAGATACCGGTTCTTTAAAAAAAAAAATAAATGGAACATGTTTTGTTTTAAGCTATTCATTCCTGGGGGGCATTTATGGCAGAAAATATAATCTTTTCATCATTAGATATGCACCTCTGAATTTTACTGCTTATCTTTTTATTAGAGAAAGATAACTAGGTAGAAGTGGTTGAATTCGTTAGTTTACACAAGGTCAGAAAAGAATCATAAAGTCACAACAGCAAAAAGATCACCAATTTGAGAGAGGAGAATTATCTTTGATCTTTTTTTTTTAAGTCTTCTTTGATTTGGGGCTGGAGTGTGTGACATATTACCCTATTTGGGCACAACATGCTATCTGTCCTGGAAAAGACGTGAGAAAGGAAGTAGGCAAGCATGGCCAGCCTAGTGATACAATGGGGGAAGATAAGAACATCAAGCAGGAAGTTGACCACAGTCACAACAAAAGAAAAGAACGACACAAATTAGATGAAGGAAAAAAAAAATCTGCCGGTAAAGCCTGTCATGGTCTCCCAGCCCCAAGATCCTGAAATGTGAAACATTACTTCCGGAAAATTGATTTATAATAAATCCTTGATGTCCTGTTCACCCCCTACCTGATGGTGGCTTTTGCGTGAAAGATCATCAACTCTCAAGGATTCATTGAAACATAACCTCATGAATTGCTAGAGAGTATTACTGGCTAGAGTAGAGGAAATAAAGAGTGTATACCAACCAGAGTATGTCAATGCTAAAACCACCCAATCTCCCAAAGCTGGCATTTCCTTTTTTATTCAGAAAAAAAAAATGGGAATACCCATCTTGATTTCAACACAGAACTACTCTTTTGATTGCTGTACTAGCAGTTGCTTTATTTCTTTCAGAGTACGTCAGATATCTCATTTTTGTATATGTGTGAGATACATGTTATTGCATGAAAAGTGTGGTATATCAATTTTAGGAGTTGGTTGAAGAAACTTAGGATGTTGTTCCATCGAGTATTTTCAAGTGGCAAGGAGTTAATATGTTATTGCTGTAGAATAGAACATTAGCTGTAGGGGCTAGAGAGGTATCAAGGTTTTTCCAATATCTTTTTAGAATTAAACAGTCAATATAACTGAATATATGCTTGATTCATTCATGTTTTGAAATGTGTAGGCCCCTACGATAGCTTAATATGAGATTAAGATGAATTACAACTAGCTTAAATCTCAGCCATGGAGGAGATCTTTTTTTCACATTTTTGCTATAAATTACTTTTGGCAGTGTAGAGATTTTTTCTGTTGTATAGGAAAGAATTGCGGTAGGATTAATTTCCAGGGATATCCTCTAGAATGTCCGGAGTACACTGCATTGTGCTGCAGTGAAAACTTTTTACCAGTTAATAATGGAATGATCAGAGATTCGATTGTGGATTGTGTGTGTGTGTATGTGCGGGGGGGGGGGGGGGGGGGGGCAGATCTTTTTCTTTTTTGGACTACCTGTTGTTAGAAACAGGATATAGATAGGGGTTAGATTGTGGTAGGATGTGGGAGCGGCTCTTCCAGTCTGAAAGCTTTTTGTTTGTGTGTGGATACAGTGTGCTGCAGTGCCAGCTAAAAAAGGGTGCATTAGGTAATGCTATAACATCACCTTGCTATCACTGGCTCCCTGGCATACCATTCGGGTAGCAAGTTGCAGTCTTAATCATTCATTATTCATAATTAATTTGCTGTTTTTACCCTTGATTTCATCATTTCCTCACATGCAAATAACTGGCCTGTGGTATAAGACACATGGAGAAATTTGTTTGAACTGCTATTGGTTTTTATTTTTTTCAAATAACATTTAAATGATGGTTTTTCTTGTGTGTGTGTGTGTGTTTTTTTTTACGTGATTAATTTCATTTATAATGTTAGTGTACCTCCAGTATACGGGAGAAAAAATGTGTGCCCTGCTAGTAACTGATGCTAGACTTGAGACAAATCCAAAAGAGGGTGATTATGAATTATTTACTTCTGTCGTTGCTGTCTTGGCATAAGTTTGTATACTGTATATATGGCACAACATCATGATGCATAGTCTTTACTTTATTGAATCGATATGCAATTTGGTCTTATTTTGCTTTGATTCCTTCAAGTGACAACAGAGTACTCTACCAGATGTGTAAATGCTCCTCAAAAGATGGGGTGATGTTTGTTATTCTGAAGGTTCATCACACAAAAAATGAAATGCAGTTCATTATTCCGAAACACACAAATTCAATAATACCTAGATGTTTGCTAATCCAAAAATGAAATAAGGTCCGTTATTCAGAAGGTTTGGTAATCCGAAAATGACATACAGTTTGTAATTTTGGAGGTTTATTAATCTGAAAATGAGATAAAGTTCTTTGATCCCAAAATGAAATGAGGATATGTACTAACAAGCCTTTGGAATTAGAATCATAATTTGTTTTCAGATTTATAATGAACCTTTGGAATAACAAACCTGAATAATGAACTGTGACCAAAGGATGTAGCCTCCTTATGAAAGCATGAAGATTTCCGACGGAGACCACTCACACTGTGTCCTTATAGGTCAACTTAGTTTCAAACTCATTTAACATGCACATAGAGGTCATTTTATTCTTAATAAATTTATAGACATTTTATTACATGTATCCAAATACATACATTCCTGACAAAGGTCTTTGCTCTATCGAATGATTTGAAATCAGCCATGATGCTGCGATAGATTGGTATGGAATTCCTTGTGGACTGCACTGAACAGTTTGAGGATATCCTGGATTGGGTGTGGTCACTGCATTGTGAAAACATTAACTGGTGGCTTACAGAATGCATACATCTCTTTATTTAACTATGACATTGCTGATACCAAAATAAAGCAATGCTCTATTTTTGTTGTTTTTACCCTACAAGCAAATGATTATGGAGGTGCATGTGAGAAATATGCATCCCATCTGAGTGTGATGATACCGTGACTGTGTTACTCCGTTAGGGACCACTGTATGGAAATTGAAGGAAATGAGTAAAATTCATCTCTGCCCCTCTGAGGTCCTGCCCTATCATAAAGCGTATCTGATATCGTCACGTGAATTAGCAATTCTGTGTTGATAGAGCGCCACCAAGAAGGCATATTTCCAAGGAAACATGTCTCTCTTGATATGGTTATATCCTTTAAAGACTTTCACAGGTTTGGATTTGAGTCAATCATATTTTAGATAATTGTGATCATTTGTGCTGAATTATTTTCTTACTTTGATGGGATGACAAGTTCTAGACTTCAGTGAAAGTCAAAATTTCCCAATAAGCTGGAGTGAAAGATTTTCTTCCCATTTAAATCAGATTACTTTTATCCAGATCTACAGATATGGGTATACCATGATCATTTAGCTATAGATATTTCCCGGTTATGTCCTGGGACAGTAGGATGGTGCATTCATATAGACCATGTATTTTATGAGCCTTTGCCAGGTAATCTGCAAGCAGGTTTTGTTGATATGTTGTCTGCACTGTACAATTTCTAATACTGTAAAAGTGGAAATTTTCGCGGTGTTGAAATTTTCGCGCATTTCGCGCAACCAGAAACTAGCACGAAAATAAAAGCACGCGGATATTTTTGCTTGCCATACGTTCCTGTGAGCGATGTTTTGATTCCGTGGAATTAAAAACACGCGAAACTCTTCTGACACAGCCAAGCGCGAAAAATTAGTCCCGCGAAAATATCCACTTTTACAGTAGAATATTATACAAAGGGGGGGGGGGGGGAAATTATGCAAATGTGACCACCCAGCTCCAAACCTACAAACAGTAGGCCAAAATGAACTTCCACTTTTCTACATTGTATAGCTTAAAAGAGTCTTAGCTCTAAGCTATAAAATGGTATGTAACTTGTTAGAATTGGACCATCCTAATCCATTCAAAAAGTGATTGAAATAAGAGAGAATTAGGAGGTGCAGTTTCATATAGAAAAGGGAGAATAGAAGCTTTAAAGATTAGGGTCACTCAGGCATGCTGGGCATCAATGAAAACATGTTCTATTTCACAGTGAAAGCACAGCACCTGTCTGAAAAAAAGATGGTCTAGAAAAACTTCTAATATCTTGATTTCAGCTTTGTTTTGAGCAGCCAAATTTTGGTAGTAAGTAGAAAAAAAAAAGATTACTCCCTCAGATAAAACAAACTTTAAAAAAAATTGAGTTAATCAGCCCAAATGACATATTTTGGTCTATGACAGAGAATCTTAATCTGCAACATTTTGTGGGTTTTGAGCTGGGCAGTCACATGATTTGTTTTTGAGGCCATTTTTAGATTGAGGAACATAAATGTATCCATCTCCATTTGTGTGGGTTTTTTTTTTGTACTTAGGTACTGTAAAATCAGAAATTTTTGCATGCTTGACACTTTCACGAAACTTGTGAGCCAAGATTCGCTAGTGAATGCCAGTGGCTGCAATTTGCAAAAGTTCCATGCCATGAAAAAGTCTTTTGGCTCAAATTCACGAAAATTTCATGCCACAAATGTTTCTGGATTTACAATAATAGAATGTGCAATGTTATGAGGATAAAGATTATTTGGGTCACACATGATATTGACCTTGCTTGTGTTTATCTGGGAGGAAGAACAACCCTTGGACTGGCATTGGTACAAGCACCATTCTGTCTGGGCCAGGAATGAATAGAAGGCCAAGTACCTGGTCCCAGCCATAAATATATGTCAGCCCTGTAGTGGTGCAGGATTGCTATGATAATCATTGTACAGTATGTCCCAAAAAATTACAATCAGATTTTGGCATTGATAACTTCCAATATGATTAAACTGTCTGAATGCTACTTTAAGGTCTAGAAATATAACATTTACCTATGTATATTTTGCAGAAAACCCCATACAATTTGGTTAAGTGGTCACAGAGAATGTGGATCATTATAAAACATGTCATGGGTCTTATTCTTCCCAGTTTAGCACTTGGGATGCTCTTGGAACTGCATATTAAAGGCATAATTTACCATTTGCAGATAAAACAATAACCCAGTATTAGTGCTTCAAAATAGTTCTAAAATGTGAGTTGGGGCTAGAAACACAACCACTACAAAAATTTGAATCCGTATAATCGATGTTAAGTGCTGTTAAATGCACAAAATGTGAACAATAGTTATAATAAAAATGTTTCCAGGCTAAACTGTCTACAGTTACGGTTTGATGAGAAAAACACTGATATCTTCTTATATTTTAGGCTTTAGTGCAAAAATTCTGTATGGTAGGTTGTTTTGTGATACAACAGACGTACACATAAGCAGCAAATGTGATATTTTGAACATTTTTGAAATTACTGCTCCCAAAGGTAAACTGTACCTTTAATGTGTGACCACAATAAGCCAGTTCGGTGATAGCTCATGTGCACATGGGTACAAATGACCTTTCATTTTTCTCAGTTGGTTAGGCACTTCACTCAATTCAAAGTGACATAATGCAGCAGCTTGCCCAACGTAGCAATTTATGGAACTCGTTTTCTAACAAAGAATGAACCTGTGTAGATGAAGTGACCAGAATGGTTCGTCAATCAACACTTTGGGAAGCATCAATTTCATTGTGCTGTTTTGAATACATTAACAAACTTTTTCTGTTAACATTGCCAAATACCAGGCATGCTGTCAGTCAGGTGGATGTACTGGCAGGCACCATTTATAAGGATGCCATGAATAATCATAGCGTTACAGATGCTTATCTCAGTGAAATTAAAAAACCAACCTGTCTCTCGGTACAAATGACCTTTTTCTGCTCATGCTCAAACTGGAACCCCGAACTGGCTTATAGACAGAACTTGGAGGGAAGAGATTCTTGACATCCTCTACAAAATTCCTCATTTCTCTTTGACCACTGAAGCAAATCAGATGGGGTTTTCTGTAAGATGTGGGTAATAAGTTGTAGTTTCATACTCTGAAATTGTATACAGACTGATTCACAATTTTTAAAGTTATTGTTGCGGAGGGTCCTGTTGTAATTTTTTGGGGGACATACGGTATTTTGTCATTAACCCTTACTGCACTTTCTTCACCAGTTAGCATGCATGCTGGAGTCCTTTCTTTGCTGCTGGGCACAGATATCTTGAAACTAATTGTTAATAAATAAGAGATTACCAGGCACCTAATCCCCCAAATCCATATTGTGTCACCATGGCCACCATGTTGTTCTGAATTACAATGATACAGCGGGTGGGTTTGTTCAGTCTACAACTAGGCCAAGGTTTGGATGGATTACTACATGCTAGTGTCATGAGAAAACTTGGCAAGTTAAGTGAAGTACCTGGACACATTAAGGGTTATATGAAATCAGAGCAACATGTATGTAATCCAAGGATTCAGGAATGAGATTGTGATGTTGACAAAGTGAAGTGGATGCTCGCCTTAACCCATTGAGGATGGGCTAATTTTGCTTCAACACGCATTTCCCATCGACACTTGCCTGCTATACTCGGGGCTCGTCCTCAATGGGTTCAGTGAGCATTGAATCAATTGTATCTTGGGTCATTGTGTGGTGTCTCCGAAATCCAATACCAACCTCTGACAATCTTCATACTTTCCAAGAAACATCTGGGTCCATTACAAAAAGTCTACGCGTGAACGGTGACAAACAGATAATGTCGAGCTATGACGTAGATCCGTCATTTGCATACCACCTATCACAGTGCATTGAGTGTTAAAGAATAATACATATTCATGATGCAATCACGCACCGCAAATGCTACGTTGAGCTAATGTATTAATGAAATCTAAATAGTAATAAAGATGCGCGCACTTATTGTCACGTCACAAATTTACATACGCGCTACATCACGATCACGCGTTGACCCGATGCGACCTCTTAAGGCCAATGACATTTAGCCAATCAGCGTAGCGTATTCAAGTGAGAAGCACGCAATTGCTTTAGCTATTAGTGTATGAACATATTGGTGGGTTATTCACTCGGGGCTAAACTGACATGGTTTATGAATATTGAAAAGGAACTGATGGCGAAGTTTCACGAAATTCCTCCAAACTCAGTATGAATACACGTGAATATTTGCTGCAACTTACTAGGCAGGTGCATTGTACAAATACAACAGGTATGGCAGTAAAATAACCCTCCCAAAATGGCCTTCAGGCTCACAGTTGGCACACCGCGCCGTCAATGTAAAATTGCGTGTTGTCGTAGAGCTGATTGCGTTTGAGTGAGAAATGAAACCTAATTTTCAACTCGAAAGGTACCGATGTAAAATTTTCACAAAACTCTACAAATGAGGTATGTAGAGCAAGCTTGAAATCTAGATTTTCATAAAAACCAGGTGCATTTAAGCAAGAAGACATATTCTGGGAGGTATGAGTTCGTAAAGTCGAGAGTCCGTGTAAATGTCCTATACCTGATTGTGCGCTCTGCGCGGTGCATTTAAAAATGCTCGTTTCCTATGGAGGATGTCACCGCACTTTTTGTAATGCTCATTTCACAAATGATGTTTAGATAGCAATTTTTACTAGAATGGTAACTTCTTGTAGCAATAGCCAATCAGGAAGCAGGGTTGTTTTCATTACCATGGCACTTGCCTTTGCAGCAATACTTGCTATAATAGCTACTTTCCAAGAAATAGAGCCCACATGCTGGAACTTGCTTCTCTCCTCTATTTTCACATTATACAATATTATTGTATAGTACCAGTACCACATAATCATGTGGGTATGTATGTGGATATAGATACATAATACTAAGTATATAAATGCATAAAATTTGTGTTAGCTAATCAACTTCTCACTTCACATGATTTCCATTTACCTATTGCAGTTGAAAATTTTCAGGGGCATTGATTTTATAAAATGCAACAACCATCAACGCGATAGTAAACTAGCTAGTTTACTATCGCTTTGATGGTTGTGGATAGTTGCTTTACTGTAGTTTGCTACTGGGCAGTGGTGTACTGTTATGAGTAAACCAGCAGGAACCAAATCTGGTTTGCTGGCCATGTTAGGCAGGTGGCCATTATACAGAGGTTTTTAAAGGGATGGTACAGTATTGGTGGAAATGAGAATTGGGCTGTTAACTTTTTGCGAGATACCAAGAAAACACTTATGATATAGTACAGGGCGTACCATTTTAAGAGGAATTCAAAGTTTATTTGATGAAAATTGGGTTTGGAATGACTGAAGCATCCAAAAACAAAGTAAAACAAAGCGATTGTAATAAAGTGTGCATCCCACACTATATTAGAATCGCTCTTTTTTTGATATCTCAGCAATTTCAAAACCAATTTTCATCAAATAAACATTGAATTCCTCATAGAACGACATGGTCTTTCATATTTCATTAAGAGGTTTCTCATTATTTCACCAAAAAATGTTAGAAACCTGTAATTAGGTCTCAACCAAAACTATACAATCCCTTTAAGTGCACATTTTCTCTGCGGGACATTCTAATTTATTTGCTATGGGCAGGTCCTTGTTACAGGCAGGTGATCGCTAGAGCAGATTTGACCGTACTTATAATGTCTCTTGATATAGCTATGATATCCAGTCTATGCTAGATAAATTTGTAAAATGGATATAATTCATATTTTGGCCTGTTTTGCATTACTGTGATGACATTATTGGGTCCAGAATATACTAGTGCATCTATTTGGTGAAATACCAATTCTGCAAGGAAACAAATAAATCAGACTTTTAGGGCTGAGCATTGCTGAGATGGAAACAATACATGTACAGTAGCCAGGAATTACCAAACATGTCTCGGTCAGAGTGTCTCAAAATAGTTGAAAGGAAGACACTGATGATAAAAATGAGTGGAGCTGTACATGCAGTGGGATTTGTTGAGATAATGACCAAATGTTTGTTTTGATAGGTGTGCTTTTGGTAGGCAATGCTGGATTTTGTGGACCATGAGTCATTTAACAGCTTCATCAAGTATTACTCAAGTGACCACAGGGTGTTACATAAAGTGTCTGTAGTCTAGGGATGAATCAATTTAAACTCATGCGTAAGAATATATTTTAAGCATACTTTTGGCTGGGAGGGTTCTAATCAAAATCTTGTTGGTCATTTAATCTTTGCAGCAAATTCAGGACCTCTTTCTAGCTGCGACCATGGAATGTGGTAGAAAATGGCAGATTCACAAGTACACGTGGTCAGATGAAGAGGAAATATTTTGTCAGTCCAATTAAAAACTGATGAAATATATAGTTTTTTTTTCTGTACTTATCCTCTTCAGGGCATATAAAGCACCCAGTGTGATGATGCAATACAAAGAAAGATCACATACATCATTTCTGTACCATGTATGCATGAATATGTTGTATCAGTCTTTCAAAGCAAAACTCTGTCACATGAATGATAACTTGGTTATCTAGATCACTTTCCGAGGTTGGTACTCATTTCCTCGACACGAGGAAAAAATGGTGATTGATACTTGACTTCTGAATAAATGTCTAATTGATGTCTGAAGTTATTTTCATTTTTAAGTTTAATTCACTTTAAGACTTAGTTCCCCTTTTCCCTTCTTTATATATCACTTGAAATCAGCTCCTGCATTCAGGGGTCAAGTCACAATCATGGAGACTCCAACCCTCCCGCCCTCCGATGGAGCTCCAGATATTGAGGCTTCCAAGGCGCCAGAGATGCCAAGGGGGTTGAGGCAGCGCTTCAGGCCCTTTGGATGGGGTGAGGATTTGTTCCAAAGTGTTAAAACAACAGTTTTGTGCTTCTTGAGAATTCAAAATACAGAAGCATAACATCATCAAAAACTGTAGTTGGTAGTATACCTTCCTTCAATTTTTTCCCCTGCCAGCAACATCTGTGAAAAGATTGACTCAAAAGAAGTGAATTATATATTCTTTCTGAGAACATAATATTAGAAACAGAATGGTAGTAGCCCAGTGAATATTGTGCTGAGTTTACACCTGAGCCCTATTTCTGTTATGTTTGATGCTTACATTTGATGACTTGTTATTGAACAAATCCCAAGACAAATGACATATTGCCATTGGACACAGCATCTTTTTTCAATCTATCTGAATCATTTTTTTTCTAGATGTTTTGTGTCTATTCATTTTTGTGTTTTAGTTTCATTTTATTTTTTGAAAATGATGCGCGAGTGAATTCAGTCTTCTTGTTCCATATACTTTGTCTGTCTGTAATGCACTTCAGAGGAGCCATGCAAAGCAAGTGAAGACAAACTAAATGACTCTCAGACAGAGTCTTCCCAGTCCATCAAAGTCTCCAAAAAGGGCAGCCATAGACAGAAGACTTCAAAAGATCTCCACACCAGTGGTGTCTGCGAGGATGACAGTGTATCAGAACCAACACCAAGCAGTGAGCGCCTTTCAGCGGAGGAGGCGATGCCACATGGCCCGGACCGAAACTCGCCAAGCAGGAAGATGTCCAGTAAGCTGAAGAGGAAACACGAACTACGCAACGTGAGTAGATCCCAATTTTACTCGTCAAATGTGATTAGGTGAAGATAGTGTTCTTGAATGAGGCAGTGGCGGATGTGGTTTTATCTGTACTAAACCCTGCATTAGAGATGTACCAGAGGAAACGTCGGTGACCAAGTGTGATTATTGCCCCAATGTGGCAAAACGTGAGTTCATGTCATTCAAGAAGATCGGAGAGGACATTTTTCATGCGCCTATCAGAGAAAGGAAGCATTTATCTGTGATATTATCTGTGATCAGATATGTGTACTATTGTAGGTTACAAGTGAACTTTTCAAGCAACTCTGAGATCTGGTCATACAGCACAGAATGAACGGGAGCTCTGCGGATATCCCAACATCTGCAAGTACTTCAAAATAGGAGCCACTTAGCAGCAGAAGTGGTCAATGAATAAAGTAAAGATGTAATGCCTTTGGCACATTTTTCAAATTATTTGCGTGACTTTCTTTTTATTTGAAGGGAAGGTATGTTTCAATTTTGAAAAACAAGAGAGTGAGAGAAAAAATATCACTTGTATTTGTATGATGTTTCTGAATGTCCATTTAATGTACTTGATATTGCTTTTGATGTCTGTGGGCTGTTAATCATTTTGTGTATACCTGGCTCAGGTAATTATTTATACCATTTTTCCTGCATTGAGCAAGTCAGTCAAAACTGCTAAAGTTGTAATTCTCCCTTACTTTGTGCAAAACAAGACCAAGCCATGATTATTCAAGTGGTAATAAAGAATTATCTTCTCCTGTTATGGAGTTTCATACATAGGCACGCAACATCTTTGATCTATTCTAGGCAGATGAATTAAGTTTGTCAGGTTAATGAAAAAATGATGACATATCGACATAAAAGGAACAAGGATTTATATAGCAAAACATGTTCTAGTGATGTGACCAAGAAGATCATTTCATGTACCATCTGAGCTTTGTCACAAATACTCAACTGACTCACAAATACTCTACTGGGGATAACTTTCTGAATTCAGTCTAGTTTCACTCAGATATTGTCAGTGGTGTGGTGTTCTTGTTTCCCTCCAGTCATGCCCAATTGATTTCCTTTGTGGGTGCATCCTTCCCTTAAATGAATCATGGCATTAAATCAGAAGCATCTACCAAAACTTAAGTGAACTTGCAGAGTGAATATGCACTCCAGTCTGAACTCTTGATTTCTTGTCTTAAGATGTTGTTTCAATCTGGTAGTAATAAATTCAAGCAGAGTTTTGGGCCAGCCTTTTTCAAGTCTACTGGCATCACATACCTTCCACCATGTCCGTAGGTTTTCTCGCTTATGTCTGGAATAAATAATTTTATTCTACAGGCCCCGGAGTTTCTCCGTGATTTTGTCAAAGGATGACATGTAGAATGTCATATCTGTAAATTGAGTTGAAGTTCAATCCACCCAATGGTTTAGCAGCAAGAGAACAAAGAATAGCCTTCAACCCTCTGTGATTGTTGAATTAAATACTAGGCATTTCACATCAGCCCGATAAAAATCCAAGCTCGAGATATTTTCCAATTTCCCAAGTCAGAAAATAGCGCGCTATTTCGAAACATCGGGCTGATGTGAAAACGCCTATTGAAACACATTCTGGTGCTGTCTGAGCTGTTTCAATCATAATCTGTTACGAGCCTGAGTATGTTTCTTACTTGAACTGTTGGACCCATATTTTGCAGAGTGGGTATTTTGCCCTTAAGATACTCAGACTCAGTGGGAAGATATTTTCATTTCCTTTCCAAAGAAAAAAGGGAGAGGGTAACAAGGAGTCAACTTGTGGTCAGCTGGTCAGCCAGTCTGCCCCACAACCTTGTGGAGTGAACCACTGCAAGGGTTTTCAGTCAGTTCTACTCATTTTGGAACAGACTATTCCCACTGCTTTTAAATGATGTTAAGAAGAATTTGGGCCCACAAGCTGACCAAAGGATGACTACATTGTATGAGGATATGTGTGTTATTTTTCTTATTGTATCCAAAGTACAATACACTTTTGGCCTGTCAGTAGGGCCCCTGTTTTGATAAAAAGAAAATAATTCTAAAGTAATTGTGGGGATGTGTGGTATTCATAAAGGCCTTGAGGTTTACATGAGGGAAATATTGTTGATTTGCTTGTTTATTAGAATGAGTGTTGTGATGGTAATCACTGTTTGTTTAAATCTTAAAGTGGAGGGAGCTACTCTCACAGTTTTGAGCAATTGTAGGGCTACTCCATGATAAGGTCCCTGAGAAGACAACATTTCATCTTTCCTAAATTAAATATTGACATGGTTGGTATCATTTTGAAGTGTATGAGTTGAAGTTTCAAATCCCGTGGCAGAAAAAATTGTATTATGCAAATAAGCTGTGAATGAATCACTTTTTCACACACTTTTGAAACCGCAGATAAAAGGGATATTGATGGACAATGTTCTTGTCATTGGAGCATTAAGAATAAGAATAATGAATGGTTTGGGACCCCAAAAGAAGCAGAGCTTGTAAAAAAAAGGGGTCCCGGATAAACATATAAAACAAAACATACTAAAGTTTTAAACATATTAACAAGAAGTATAATAGTAACATATTTACATAGGACAGATGCAACGCAAGCACACACACACACACATACACACACACATTCAATCACACAAACAGGTGTCACAAAAACGCTCATGCACATACATGTAGTTCACATGAAATTGCACAAAGATACTTTATATTTTACTATACTTTTGAATTCAGCTTCCCTGATCAATTCTTGTTTTACAAATTTCCCTCAAGATATATGCGACATGTACGTTTAAAGTTGGATAGTGTTGCGGCTGACCTAATTCTCAATGGCAAATTATTCCATTCTCTAATACAAACATATACAAATGAATTTTGGGCAGTTTGAGTTCTTACAAAGGGTTGATGAATGAGATTACTTTGACACGTATTATAAGCATGAACGGTAGAATTTAACACAAACTGAACAGGAACAATGTCAGCACGTTTAAAGTCCAAAGGAAAGTGGCCAGATTGAATTGAGGGATTGAAGATGCGAGTTGAGGGCATAGCTATCAAAAGAGTACTGATTTTTGATAATCTGGGATGCAAATCATCAAGACCTACAGCTTTAGTACAATTTTGGCTACTCTGTTCATTTAAAGAAAATTCAACAGGGATATCCTCGAAAACAAATTTAGATTTTGCCTGCTTCAAACTTTTCAAATGAGGATAGTCACTGTGTCTCTTATCAAAATTTATTTCAAACGCATGTTTTCCTATTTTTTTCCTACCTTACTAAACATTGCTTTAAACTCAGTTGCAATTTTGAATTTTTTTTGAAAAAAACAAACAAACGAAAAAAAAAAATTGTTTTTTTTTGGTCTGGTCCCATAACTAATGGCACATCTTCTCTTTTAAAGTATAATTGTCAAGGTCATTTGATGCCATTTTTTTACATGATTATTCTTTTCTAAGATACCAATCAACATGATGAAGTTCAATATAATCAAAGGGGTCTAGGACAATTATCCTGTGGGCAGTTACCCCAGACCCTTCGCCTGTCTCTAACCCTAATTGTAATCATGATCCTAATCCTAACCCTAACCCAAATACTAACCCTAAACCTACCCCTAACCCTAATCTTTACTCTAACCTTATCAGTAATTAGCAGGGGGGGGGGGGGTAATTGTCCTCATTGAGGTAATTGCCCTGATACGAATCAAAGGCCATTTACACCAGTTGTTTTTCAGACCATGAAAGCCTAAAATTTCCCATACGTAATATGCCGCGTTATCTTGGACTTGCCTTGTAGCAGAACTCGAGGAAAATTTGAAACAGAGAGATTGTGTGCTTAAACATTTCCCTGCATTTTTTTATTTTACGTATACTGCATACTATGTCTCTACAACCAACATATATTCCTTTCAATTTTTGCTGTAATGTGCTTGATAAGTAGTGTTGTTAGTGTATCATTACGGAAGGGAGGGAAATCCTGGTGGCCCAACAACATGTCACATATTCTGACAACAAAACAAATCGCCACCACCAATGATATCAAACTTAAAGTAACAAAGACTTTATTCTTCCCTCGCCTCAAACGGCATGGTCCCAGTCTGATCCATCTTATTTTTTTTCCACGTGGTCCGAAAAGGCCACACCCACTTTGTACAAATGCATATTCATGACAGTATTTTTCCAGCTGTCATAACATTGGAGTTGACTTAAGAAATCTGGGCATTGTACAAACCAACATGCTGTGCAAACATCCATTCAACACAGACAGGATAAATTAATGTTGCTGCTTATCCTGTAAAGATTAACTCTTTCAGGGTAATTCATATCATGTCAGATTAGTTATCATATCAAGGTCAGTATTGCCAGCAAATAGTGCGATACATCTGCACCTGACCTGGTTAACCCCTCTAACTCCAGATCCAACATTACACAACATGTTACTTGACTACATTGTATATGTGACCGTCCACAACAAAAGGATTCGAAAATCGCTGATGGCTGAACCAAGAAAATCATTTTTGAAGTCAGATCATCAAAATCGGTCAAAATGATAAGATTTCTGTTTTTGGTATAATTTTGTAATCTAAAGTATCGTCTATCATTTGCAGAAATTTTGAAGCTAAATGATCAAAGGAAAGGCAAGAAAGCAGCTTTTTCCTGGACCATGATTTTCCGACTTTTAACGGGACAGAAGCATGTTCGAAGATTTGGATTTAACTTATTGGTCAGTGCGTGGCATTCTGGTAGCTGATTGGTCATGCGTAGACCGTCAGCGCTAAGCTTGAATGAACATCGCAGAAGTTGCTAGGAGCATACCTTCTATTGTCAAGCGGTGAAAATCTTCTTACCTCCCCTTGATCTTGATAGCGTCGGAAGGAAAACTTTGATGGCAGTTTTCTCGAAATGCTGATTTCCTAAACCACTCAGCATGCGCCAATAAAATCATTGATATCTCTGCAACCAAGTACTTTTATGAGTCATAACTTATATGAAATTAAAGTGGGAGAGTAAGGGAATAATATCATGTCATTTTGAGAAAATTGTCCTTCCTGACTTTCGGATCCTTTCATTGTGGCAGGTCACATGATATGCTATACTACACTTGATACTGTATCTGTGAGCTGGATTCATTCTGTAGAAAAAACGTTTGTTTTTCTTTGCTCCATGGGAGCAAGTGGTACAAAGCCTCTAGAAGTAATTGTGCAGTATGGTCTATGAGTATCATGTTAATGTATCAAATTTGATTTCCCCTCCTTTTCTGTCATTTTATGCAAGTTGTATATTGTGATCATGTAAGGCTATCAGTACACAATGCTGCACACTGGCACTGGTCTGACGGTCCCTGACCAGTAAAAATCACTGTCAGGCCAGTAACTTTTTCAGGAATGAACCAGTAGAAAATGGAAAAACTGGGTACCTATAGGTCCGACAGACAGGTTGGACCAGTAGAAAATAAAAAGGGTTAGTGTGCCGCCCTGCAGTACAGTTTTTGTTTTTTTATCAGATATAATGCATGTATTGCCTCAAAGATATTTAGTGGGGCATTTTTAGTCCTGCTGAAGAGCATAGCCTGCACTTTGCAAGAAAAGATGAGGCTATAATATGACAGATTTGTAAATGTGATATAAAGGCTTCACACATTGTGGTATCCCACCTGTGTGTCACACACCTAACATGTGCTGAATTCAAAACGTGTACCTTTACCTCATTCATGGGTTGTTGGTTTTTGTAATTGATTTTGATCATTTTTAACTCTGACAAACATAACTGTCACTCTCTGAATCTGACATGCTATATTTGGGAAAGATTTGTTATGGCTAATTGATTCCTTTTGATTGCCAAAATTTCTGTGTAACCTTGAAATGACAAAAACTTCATCCATGCACCAGGTAACACGCATCCAAGCTCACTGCCGTGGGAAATTTATTATGCCTGTGAGAATATTGAATTCTTAGTTGGGTATATATGAGTTAAAATGCCTCTGAGATGTGAAAAAGTATTAAAGTTATATCCATCATTTCTCAGGGTGTGCAGAACCTCCTCTGTGGTTTCATTTTCAAAAGAATATACATTCTAAGTAAAAAAAGTCATACTTTTTGAAATTAAATGTCATATAGGGACTGCAGATTGAAAATATGATCCAACTTATTTTGTATTAAATTTGCCGGTAATCCCTGTGACATGGCCAGGATTATTAAGGGGACAACTCCGACACCAGCTGGAGACTGGAAAAAGTCTCTAAAATACTGAACATGTTCAATTCTCGTGCGACTCCCCAATTCTCTTGCAACTCCGGAGACCAAACTAGTCTCCAGGAGAAGGATGGAGATATCTCCATGATGGTTTATTGCCACTTAGTCTAATATCAGATTGTCTAATTCCCAGTTTGTCTAACACCACCATGGCTAAACTCATTTGGTCTACTATCAATTTCATCTAATCCTCACTTGGTCTAATGCCCAGTTTTGCTAATTATCATTTTGTCTAATGACCAGATAGTCTAATTGCAATTTTTTGCGTCCTTGGGTTTTTCCCCATTTTGTCTGGTAAACTGTGGGTATTAGACGAAATGGGCATAGCCCATCTGGAAGTAGACCTAGTGGTAAAGAGGCTAAGTGGCAATTGGACTTAACCCTAACTAGGCCGGGGGGGGCCTCCGAGGCCCCCCCCTCGACGTTCCGCGCAATGTATCGCAATTGCAAAAGGCTATCGCCGCGACGTTTCATGACTTTTTTTTTTCGAGTCTCCCGCATCTTTTGACACCAAATTTGCAACGCCCGGGCGTGCAGTTCCGAAGTCACGCATAAATATGTATATGCATGTCAGACCAAAAATTGCTCAAAAACGTTAATTCGTGTACAATTTCAATGCAAACTGTGCTTACTGGCAAATTTCATAAAAGCACGATTATTTGGGGGTTTTATTGATCAAAATCAATGAATAACATATTTTCTTGTTCGGAGTGATGTCGCGGACAAATTTCATCAAAAAACCAATGAAAAACATAAAGTCGAAAAAACAAAGAAATACATAAGAAATTTAAAAAAACAATAAAATACTTCAGAATTTTTTCTGATATCACAATTTTTTTTATTATTACATTTGCTAAGAACACTAAAAAGAATATTTACACAAAAAATGTGCCTGTTTTGAGCTTTATTTTGTGATTTATACCAAATAGTCTGATTTTATGCATCATCATGCATAAATTAGCATAATTTAGCATAAATGATGATTTTAAAAAAAAATTAATTTCATGGTATTTTAGATTACATCATAGGCAATGTGTGTGCCAATTTTCGTCGCGATCGTGTGGTCGACGGCCGAGATCTGGGGGGGGGGGGGCCTACCTAAATAGCCCCGCCTAGTTAGGGTTAATGGTCATTAGATGAACTGGGTGTGATAAAATGGGACTGGACCATGTGGGTTGAAACTAAATGGATATTAGACGAAATGTGAGTATACCAACTGATAGATCACCCTCCACGACCACTCTTCGACTAGTGAGACTTGAGTCACAACCTGGTCGCCATCTAGTCCCCAAGACAATGAGATACCCACTTTAAAGAAAGATGGTACAATGTCATGCCATTAGACTTTATTTTCTTCAGCTTCATTAGTATATATATTCTTGTCTCTTTCTCCATTATTTTAGGGGAGTTAATTACCCCACTCCTACCCAACTTTGACCTAAGATGATATCTATCTT
This sequence comes from Diadema antillarum, assembly GCF_040938485.1. Lineage (NCBI taxonomy): Eukaryota > Metazoa > Echinodermata > Echinoidea > Diadematoida > Diadematidae > Diadema > Diadema antillarum. Next base: position 791,309 of record NW_027271245.1, on the reverse strand, counting down.
TGCCATTGCCAGTCTCCGTGCCGTGCCGACACATTCTGTTCAAACTCTTGCACAGTCTGTCACAGCACATACTGAATTAAAAACCTGTTGATAAGTTTGTCATTTGCAATTATCAGAAGAGAAAATGTGATTGGTCCCTTGGTAGTGTCACTATGGCAACCACGTCAAGGAGATGCTGTCATTTATATTTCTCAATATATCTTGTGATCACAAAACCTTCAGTTTGAAGGCACATTTAGTGTCACAAGTTTGCCGAACTATGATATTGGCTGTAGCTAAATTCTGGCCTGGCTGAAATATTTTTCTGTTACTGCATTTGTTTGTTTGTTTGTTTTTGGGAGGGATGGAAATCTGAGTGGTACTTAGGATGTGTACAGTGGTTAAAGAATGTGAAATATTTTTTTTTCCCTCCATAAATGGTGTTTGGTATGAGCACAATAACTGAGCACTGCATGATTCATGAATGAATAGAAACGAGTGAGAATCGCAGCCAAAGTAGACGCTATTTGTACGGAGGTAGCCAGATAACTTGTATTGTTTCCTGCTAGTGTGCTGACAAACAAGCTTCCTTTCCTGTATGCCAAGCCCCGGTCGTAAACACGCTGATGACGAGAGGGGGGTTCCGTCTGTGCAGGTGTTTTCCTCCGCAGGAAAAACCTGTGACTCAGAGAGGATATGAACCCAGGTTAGACGACAGCAGTGAACAGGTCCTCTGCGGTGGACCGAATAAAGCACGAGAGGTATAGAAAGATGGATAGATAGATTGATATAAAGATAAATAGAGAGAAGAGTGGGTGAAGGGAGGGAACAGAGAGGATGGTAACAGAAGTTATATCTCACACAAAGCTGTTCATTTTCTGTGAAGATGTACACATAACACATCACATAATCTATTTTTGGAGAAAAAAAAATCACATTCACATACTTCAGGATAAACATACTTCACATACTTCAAAAACACAAACAACACATTTGAATATTTTAATTGATTCAATGTATGACTTGCTGAACACCTCTCCTCCTAACTGTGGTAGCAAAAACTTTCCTGCGATCAAATATGTATCAACACATTACCTTACTTGTTTTCTGTTTTGTTTTGTTTTGTTGTTAAAATTGTGATTTTCATGTTATCCTTGAATAGATACAAAATTCTTGCCTGTACAAACAGCAGTCACCAGTTTAAAATGTTAGACGGTGTTGAGTTAACTTCTTGCTGGACACACGACTGTGGATATAGTCTCAAGTCAGATCATGTCTGTCAATTGTATTGAGAGAGACATTCTGGAGACCATAGGAAAGAAAGCCAGTCTGAAAGTAGAACAGAATGGAAAACACAGAAAAATTTGGCAAGTAGCTTGATCAGGAATTTATGACAATGAATGAATCATTTTATGCTTTGCAAAAAAACAACAACAAACAAACAAAAAGGAAAAAAGAGAGAGAAGAACACATCTAGACTAAAAAGGAAAGAGCCTTTGTGTTTGGTGGCCAGTTGGCGACAGAGGTGCAAACTTAGTGAATGGTTTGATATTTTGCTGAAGAGGCGAGGTAAAGCCGGATGTTATTATTCATGGACAAAAGTGCAGGTCAGCCCTTTATTCATGGTGGAAACCTTCACCTTGAGGGCAGAATGTTTTGAGACATTCGCTAGGTTCATGGTTTCCCATTTTTACCTCATGACTCGGAAGGACCTCTCACACAAGCTTCCTGCGGCTGTTGACAATTGGGACATCAGTGTCGCCATCAAGTTCAACCAGTCCTCTTGGTGTGTCTCTTCCCCACCCCCAGTCCTCTTCCTATTCCACTCACTTCAAACAGGTGTCCTTAACATTGGACTCTTTACCCCATCATGTTGCCCATTACCCTTAACCTGTCCCTCTCATGGTCTCTGGGCTTTATGTGATGAAAATGCTGGCAAAAAAGAGAAAAAGATATTTAATGTTTTTTTTACACAGAATTTCTTTCTTGAACTAGACTTGAGTTTGAAATGCACAAGAGCTAAACAATTTGTGATGAATGTATGGCTGAGCTAAACTCCTAGATCTGATGATCTTTGAATACGGTTTCTTGGGGAATGATTTTGAGGTCTTAAAACACACCCAGTGCATAAAATATCTGCATCAGATAGAATAGCTTCACTTGGACTAGCTTCACTTATTGGGGCTTATGCTCAGCTCATTTTTTTTTTGTTGAACCTGTTGAGGATGGGCTAACTTTGCTACAACACACATTTCCCATAGACACTTGCCCGAGTATACTCGGGACTCGTCCTCAACGGGTTAATGGGATCTTAAGCACCCTCTTTACTTACAGGCTATGTTTTATACACTCTAATGACTTGTAACTCAGTCCCAGACATAATCAGTGTTGGCCGTCACATAGTCACTTCTTGTTACCTTCTCAGCTAGTGCACGTTGAGGTGACGATTTCATACATGTGGGTTCATTCCTTGCTGCTCGCTGTATGATGAGTGACTGGTAATCAAAATCTAGGGCCCTGGGATCCAGGGAAACTGGGATGTGTCACACACATCAGGAGTCCTGCATTTCAGGGTGAGTTGATCACTCCTTGGGAAAAACCTGCTAGGCTAAAAACAGATAATGTCAAGGTGGGGGGGGGGGGAGGGGGGGGGGGGGGGGGGGAGAGGAAACCCTTCCTTGGCAGTTGAACCTTTGGTGCCCAAATCAACATCATATATTTCCTCTTTTTTATACTTTTCACCATTATCGTCTAATTTTTCTTTCTCTTCCTCCTCTTCTCTGTCTTCATATTCTCATTCTCTTTCTCCTTCCTGCTTCTTTTTCATTTTTCTGTTTTTTTCTTCATATTGTTTTTATGCCACCGCCACGAAATGTTGCCGGAGGCATTATGTTTTTCGGGTTGTCCGTCCTTCCGTCCGTCCTCAGCTTCCGTGCGTAATCAATTTTGTGGACACGTATCTAAAAAAACCGTTAGTGGTATCCTTATGAAACTTGGCATGTATATGTATGAATGGGCGAAGTTGGGCCTATCAAGGTTGAAGGTCAAAAGGTCAAGGTCAAATGCTCAAAATGTCCCTATTTCTCCTATATCAATGCAATGTCTGGAGGTATTTTCTTGAAAGTTGGTGTATACATTAACTACCAGATAAAGATTCCCCAGAGAGAGTTTTGGGTCATGAGGTCAAGGGTCAAAGATCAAGTGAAAATGTTAGAATTTCACTTTTTTTTCCATATCTCACAAATATTTCAAGGTATCTTCATGGAACTTAGTATATATGCATGTACTGACTGGCAGTGATCATGTAGGGAATTTAGGGATCATGGGTCAAAGGTCAGGGGTCGTAGGTCAAGGTCAACTCATAAAAATATCATTATTTCCTTCTTATCTATGCAATGCCTGCAGGATTTTTTCTTGAAACTTAGTGTATGCATGTTTTACCGGTTCTCTTGGAAGTTTCTTGCCAAAAAGTCAAAGGTCAAAAGGTCAAAGGTCAAGTGAAAGTGCTAAATTTCACTTCTGTTTTAAACTTATAGAATGGTCAAAAGTTGGGTACAAATCCTCAAATCCTCAAATACCTGCACTCTTAGACAGCATAGCCATTCATCCAAATAAACCTAGTTCAAGGAAAGTGAGCATTCAATGCATTTGTGACAAACCTGTCATTTTAGTATTTTGCCAGTTAGTATGTGAAACTGTCATCACACACAGGGATGCCAAGTTAAAAAAAAAAATATGAGTGAGATTTCCATGACTTGGCATGTTGGCGAGAGAATGTGCGCGCAAGCGAGGGTGTGGGAGGGGTCCCCTCCCCCATGGCCTCCCACGGTAGGGAGCTGTTTTTATTTTTAGCTCTTAATGGTGCGATCAGGTGCATACTTAAGTGATTATTTTTTTTTTCTATTTTGAAAGACAAAAGGAAAATATACCTTCAATTGTAACTATCACTGTAATCCTTTGAGCTTTGCTCCTGTATGGGCCCAAATTGCAGACTTTGCTCGATGCGTGAGAAAAATGGGTGTCATGCGTGAGATCGTGAAACGACCCCTAAATGCTTGAGTCTCACTCAGAATGCGTGAGACTTGGTAGCTCTGCACACATTGTCAAGACATTGTAACTATAGACCTATTAGGAGAACCATGCATTATGGCGGAGGCATGCCAGTCGCCATAGCGACATTTCTAGTTCTTTCTATTTTAACTTCCACTTTTACTTTTTCTTCTTGCTTTTTTTTTGTTTTCTCCTTCATCAGCTTCTTCATTATCATCTTCTTTGTCTTTTTACAACTTATCAAAATACATCAGGATTTACTGAAACTTTGACATGTTGACTATGCAGAAAAATCATAATGAATATGTGCATGTCACTTGCAATTCAAACGAACATTTGATTGATTTGTGCATATCAGTCGGAAGTGTAAAATCATGATTCAAATTAATTGTCAGTTCTTTATTGTCTTCGACTGTCATTTGGTGATTTGAATCAACAGCTGATGTTGAGAATACAATTTGTTGGATTAATTTCAGAAAGATTGACTGTTTTGTTTCATGATCTTCCGAGAAGTTTGCCAAGTCACCTTTGCTGTCTGGTTCAATATGCCCTTCCCTCCAGGATACCAATTATCCACCTATCGATGGAGACGAAATCACTGCTGCTTCAGATAGTGACGCATGACGTTTTACAAGGAGCGAACACATAGAGCAAATTAATGAGGCAATTCTTTGTTAGTGCAAGGCCACAGTGTTTCATCGCCTCAGAGGTACAACCTGTAACAGACATAAAGCTCTACCAGTTTGGCTGATAAGGCAGTTAAATGAAGCTAGGAGCATGTGGCCGGAGTGTTTGTCGTCACAGCCATTTTGCTGTCTGGTCAGGTAGTCCAGTAGAAAATTGGGTCTCTCCAGGTAACATAGACCTGCTCTGCTCCCCAGAGTGACATAGTATTGCAAAGAAACATGACACAGATTTGACAAATTGAGAACAGTATAACAGCTGTTTTGATAAGCGTACCAGACAATAATTCTATTTATTTTTTATTTATTTATATTTTTTTGCTTTTGTGCTGTAGGAATATTGTGTGTAGTTGTGTATTCATCAGGTCGTTAAATGAAAAAAACTATCTGTTTTCAAAATTATTTTTCCAGACCATTTTGAAGGATGATGAATGATAAAGCAGTTTGGAATAAAAACCAGCAAAAGGAATGATACCAATAAGTCAAAAGATGAGACTATATCAGCAATTCTGAAGGTATACGAGTCAATCGACCTCTTGGCCAATTCAAAGTTACCTTTTCAAGCCTGACTTGCTTTATTATTCATGACTTTATGTATTTTTTGAAAACCTCATAAGTATGAACTCTTTATGCACCATGGTGTAAGCCTCACGTGTAATAATCTTTTATAGATTTTTGTTATGCTGGACATGCAGCAAACAAAATTGTAGGGAAAATTCCAAGCTTTCCTATGATGTGATTTTTGTGGCAAATGTATGATTATTCTTTTCCTTCAAATGACCAGTAGGTACAATGTGTATAACGGTACGGGCATGACTTTTGCCCATATTAAAATAGTGACAAAAATTTCAAATTTACTCGAAAACACCACTTGCTATTCAATCATCACACAATGCAAGCTACATGTGAGGATTGTATCACGAGTAAAGCTTTCATTGCACTGTAGCATTTGATTTGGGGGGATTCGTGTGTTTGAGCAAAATATTGGAACTTGGCACACTGCCAAGTCCTATGAACGTATCTCACAAAGGGTTAATAGAATTGTACCAGTGATACAGTACAATCTTATTTCATACTGTGAGATTTAAGCCACAATGAAGCTATCTGTCTTTTCCTTTTCCTTGAAGAGCTGAAATATGTTTAATATTGGATGTTCTTATATTATATTTGCTGCAATAGCATACACATGTGTGTGTGGGGGGTTACAATATTGTGCTTGATGTTGTAGATAGATATCATTTTAGAAATAGGTGCTGTAAAACCAGAAATTTTCATATGCATGAAACTTTTGCGAATTTTGCAAGGAACCAAGATTCACAATTTAAGTCAAACGCACATGAGAGATTTATCTGCACAATGCATTGACTGACAATACATTGCTATACACTGCAAGTAAGCTGACTTGTACTACTTGCTGTAACAATTAGACCTAGTGCTTGATCAAATATAAGTACCAGTATGATTGCACATGTGCACTGTACAGCTCAGGTCAGGCTTAGAGCTTCCATAGTCAACTACTAGTATGTGTAGCAGTAGTGCACATTTGATTGTTTGTTTGATTTTAGTAAATTGTTTGTTTGGGTATGCATGTTTAGTAATGTGCATTCAGTTTAGTTGTGTGTTTTATATCAACCAGCTGTATGCGTTCAACAAATCCCTGTATTACTAGTACATGCAGTATACTACATGTTTTCATGGTTGCTAATTCGCAAAAGTTTCATGCCGCAAAAATTGCTGTTGGCTCCAATTCATGAAAGTTGTGTGCTGCGAAAAAGGCTGTTGGCTCCAATTTGCAAAGGCTTCATGTTACGAATGTTTCTCTCTTTTTTTTCCAGTAAATTGTTCCTTCTTAATGGCAAGTCATTGAACATTGTGTGCGTGAGAGCCTTCAGTTTCAAAGAGAGGAAAGATTAATGGCTTCAGTCTTTCTATACGATCATAAATCTAGTGTCTCTAGTCAGAATATTGGAGGAAGAGCATCCTGCTGCCACAGGTTTACTGCTTCCTGGGAATATATTCTATGTCATTGTATACCGGTACTCAATAAATCAAGGTCATGTTTTGATTGCTCCATCCTTATCACCTCACAGTTTCATGATTCTGGAAGCACTTTCGCTCAGCAGTGGTTAATTCTTACTGACTGAATAGGTACCTTTCTTTTTCTCAAATTATTTCACTTTGTTTAGATTGTTTTACACTTTTCAGCTTAATTTTTCATTACACTGAATTTATATCCAACCCCATAAAATGACATTCATTACAAAGCTACCAAGTCTCTCAGAATCAGTAAGAGCTTCCAGATAACTAAAGCCCCGTTTTAACAGAGCCTTTCAATCTTTTTTTATACCCTGGCTGTTAAAATAGTCCTCACAAAATGTTGCTCGGACATTGTCGCGGTAACTTTTGCCAAATTCTACCCTAGCCAGCTGGGGTAACTATCCCAACATTACCCTAGCATTACCCTGACATTACCCGACTTCATCCCGACAACCCTTCTGTTAAAATGCTCTTGTGGTAATATTCCTTTGATACACTTAACACAAATACGCAATAGTCCAAACAGAATGACATGCCGCTTGCCAATCATGTGCATGGATTATAACCACACACCCCCCTCCCCCCCCCCCCCACACACACACACCATGGGTAGGTTGCAGTGGCGGACAAAAAAAAAAAAAATGGGGGCGCATGGAGCCTCCCCTTTACGGAATTCCTGGATCCGCCCCTGGGTTGTTATGGAAACCTACCTGAAGAAGGTTATTGGTGTGTGTCTGTTAAAACAGTACCCTACGGCTTGCTCTTTTATTGCCCGTAGCAATGAATTTTGATCTCTGACCATTGTTGGGGTAAAGTCTGTTAAGACAGGACTTAGTTATAGTATCTCTTTACATCCTGACAAGAGACTAAAAACCATTACCTGATGAGACGCATAAGTATCTCCTCAGTTGCTCTTTTGAACCTCCGTGCTTTGGGTGTGTGAATGTTGGCAACCCTGTGACTGGTTTCAGTCTTACTGTTCCATTATGTTTAGGAAGAGGAAGTTTTCATACAAGGGGCAAATAGAGAGCACATTGTCCCTGTGTAGATTGGAATCACACACTCAGGACTGTCTGACTGAATCATGCATGTGTCCCACGCCCAGCCTTTGGTGCAGGCTAAACCAGCGTTTAGTGATATCAGAGTGAAGTATGGTTATTGTGGGAAAAGAGGTGTGGCATGGAAAAACAGGCATTATCTACACTTGATCTTTTGGAAGGGGCGTAAAATGAATACTGTCTAGTGATTCATGTGTTTTGACCATGGATAATTTTTCCATGACCCCTGCATATCACAGAGTGTGTGACTTAGCTTCTCAAGTGTGTATGTGTGTTTGTGTTTTACTCATGCCTTAAATTTGCACTGGGCATGTTGTTTAAATGATCTTTGTGAGAGTTTCCCTTAAAAAATGCAAGAAGTTCAAAGTTGGTGCAAGGATGAATACGTAAGCCAGTGCTATACTTTGGTCAGGTTCTTTAGGTGAAATGGTAAATTTATGACCTTGGATAAGATTTAGAGAAATTGGCTGTCACAACCACTGAATCTGCACTCTTTCCGCAACCACTGTAATTGTACAATATTCTGTAGTTTAGTCACAAAGAATCAACAGTTTAAAAAAAATGTCCACACATAGATAGAGGCAACAGTCCACATTATGAGATGGTCGTGCTTCAACAGCCCTCGTGCTGTTTTGGATGATATTTTGAAAGTTTTCTTAGATTTTGCAATCATGATTTCATCAAAGCCATTTTTTTTTTTGGTGGTGGTGCTATCCTGCGACATGAAGAAGTGTCGAAATATTCAATTCAGATGACATATTGACTGTTAGATATTGCAGTGGCCATTAGAAAGAATACTTCAACAAATCCATTGTTACTGATTCATATCTGATTGTGGTATTCAAGATGCTTTTACAATTGATTGTTTTACATTTTCTATTTTTTAAGCAACAAAATCCTTAATGTATGGGAAATGGATATTAATCATTTAATATAAACTTCAAATGCTCATTCCCCAAGTGGATGATCAGTACTGAAGTACCACAGCCATAATGGGACTGGGTTGTGTAGTGAGGAGACAAACTTCATGGGAATACTAATTGGCCATTAGCTGTTATCAAAGCAGGTGTCTTTATTGCATTTATCACATGAACTATAAGCGCTTATCTCCCTGATGGTGATCGATATGAAATGCAGGCCTTGGTTTGGATGTCACTACAGGTCAAGATGTAGATGAGACTGTGCTTACCCATCTCACTGCTTCACTGCCCCATTAGTCGCTCTTGGCAATTAAAGAGTTAATAGAGGGTTTCGAGATATTCAAGATGGCCACCAAAATGACCATCAAAACTCTTGGATATCTCAAAAACCTCAAAGAATGCAAGAGTTGCATCAACCAGGTTCAGATTAAGCACCTTCAAAATACGGTAAACCCCCAGGGTGGTCCAGGAGGGATTTCAGCATGTTACTGCAACATACTAAAATTTGTGTGCAACATCCTCAAATCTTGTGCAACATCCTCTAGAATTTGCAACAAGCTCAAAAAAATGTATTCAAACATGTGAAAAGCATGTGCAAAACATAAGAAACATGAAACTACCTGGTACTTAGATGTTTGTGTGCAAAACATGAGAGAGAATATGGAATGTAAGCGGGACTAAGAGAGATAAGCTGCGAAATATTGCTTACTATGTGCTTGTGATGTGCACTCTGAGCACAGACGATATTTCTGCAATATTCTTAGATTCTGAGCTTGCAACATGCTCAAATTTCAAGTTGTGGACCACTCTGAACCCCTCAATTTATTTTATTATCTTTTTTTTTTACATTTGTGAGGAATAATTGTATTGGAATGTCAATTTTTGGTGGTGATCTTGGATATCTCAAAACCCTCATGGATGCAAGAGTTGCTACAACCATAGATTCAGAATCCTCAAAATAGGGTAAAACAATCGTTTTATTTCATTTTTCTTCTTCATTTGCAACGAATACATATAAAAGAATTTCAATTTGGGTGGCCATTTTGGTGGATATTTTAAAACCCACAGGGATGCAAGAGTTGCATGATCCAGGTCAAGAATTAGCTCCTTAAAAAAAGGGGAGAAAATCATGGCATGCACATTATGGTTTTGGAAGAGAAAGTCCCACAGCGCAGGACTTTTCCCCGCATTCCGGGGACTTATGTGAAGGCTAGGATTGTGGCAGATCTGCTGAAAGTGGAGGAGTTGAAACTTCTGACCCTTGATCTAAGGCCCAATTTTATTTCAGGACAGTGACTCAGCAAAGGGCGACTGGCTGTACCAGGGTGCCCCCTCCCCTCCCACACGTCACCTTAGTAATGCCCCTTGTCTGATGGGAGTAAGGCGGTGCCCATCTCACTTAGGATAACTTGTGTTTCATAGACATTGTGGTAGATAAAGAGATTGTCCACCTCAATTTTGGAATCATGCTCCTGGGCAGTGTCTCGTCATGATACTGTGTGCTGTAGGTGGGAACATATTTTGACAGTATGAACCTTGTCCTGTCCTTCAAGGTGATCATGATATCATGAACCTTGGTTGTTCAGACTCCTCCCCCTCCCCATCTCCCTAGCATCACATTTACTCACAACTCTCCCCAAAGTTTGTACTCATTGTCCATGTCTGGCTGCCAAAAAGGAGATACTGCTTGTTTGAGTATACTTCCTGTCAACTTTGGCCCCAAGTAATTTTTAAACATCCCTGTTGGATAGTTTAAAACGCTTTGCAGACTTGAGGTCTGACCTTGTGTCTTATCTCTTCCTCTGCATCCCGTTGGCTTTAGAGGCCTGTAGGTTACTAAAAGTCATTTCCCACTTTATTCAGGACATTCTTATGGTTGTGGTTGAATGTTCAGACAAGTAATCACTGCCGCTCCCACACCTCACAAAAACACAGGAATCACACAAGCTAAATTACGGTTTAAAAGCAGTCATTCCTAAAACATTATTTCGTCATCACTCTATTCTCATCTTGATGGTTTTGACTGGATTGTGACTTGTCCTTTAACTCTGTTTTGCTATATCAATTGTACACCTTTCTACTACATTTTTTTTTTTTGCTCAGAAAATGATCAGCACCTTCTGGCACTAAACATTTTATGATACTGTTTTTAGGAGATAAGCTTCAATTTGGAGAGTCCTAGTCCATAATGCCCCTCCACATTCCCATGTCACAATTATATCTGTCCTGTGTGATCTAATCAAAAGAGAAAAAAGCATGTGTGCATTATTATTTTGACTTTTAACTTCTGGTAACCACATTTAAATAAATCAAGATCTTGTACAATCTGAAGTCAATTTGAATGAGATGTAGTGTTGGTATCAGTTTCCCATCACCCTAATATGATTAATTACCTGCATCATTTTCATTTTGTTGATGTGTCCGTGTTTTGACAGTCAGTTGGTAGTGGATTTGACTCATAAAATTAATCTGAGCACATTCCCCAGTCAACAGGATCACACAGTTTTTACTATTTGTAGAAGATCTACAATACAGAGAATAGACAGGATGATCTTTGTTTTGTTTAGCCTTCAAAGAAAAAAAAATGTTGATTCTGCATAAATTTGATAACTGCAGTCTTTAAGCTTAAAACCGCGGTCAGGAGACGCTGAGACGAAAGCACACAAAATTTCCAGGTACCCCCAGGTCTGTGATACTAAGCTTCCTCCTCCCAATAACCTAATTCATGGTCGTCCTTTACAGATGCACTGACAAGTTTGCTGCCCTCGCTTGTTGTGAGTCAGTCCTTCTTAGGGTTCCTTGACACTGATGACTGGAAGAAGCCCCGTAGAAAAATATGAAACTTGATATTAGCCAATTTAGGTCTTTTTGCCATTTGTTAACTTTCAGTTTGATATTGACAGTATTTGAATTAGGTGAGGTTGGTAATGATTTAATCTCCACTAATGTTTATTTTGGTCCACATTTGGATATTTTTCTTCTGAGATTAAATTTGCAGCATGACAAGTATTTCATAATATTGTCGCATGTAATCTGTTTTGATATCATGTTTAGATTTGAAATAATAAGTTATACTTGGTCTCCTTGTTGGCCAGAAGAAGAAGGCATATCTTGCAAAAAAGTTACTCACCAATATATGCATTGATATGTACACACAGTCATTGCGCCTTGCATGAGTTGAATAATCTCCCGAGTCGAAGGTCTTTTCAAATCCTCTTCTCTTTATACTCTATTAATTTTAATCCCTCATAAGTCAAATTTTCTCTGAAGTCGAAGCTGTTTCTTCAGTCCAAATAGATATGACTTAGGCAAGGTTGTCTGTGTGTATATATCAAAATAGGCAAAACATATTTCTCTTTAGCCTTAGCAGTTTTGACAAAAATATTTCATGGTATTGTGCGACTGTTGGTGCTCACATTTTTATACATGTACTTATAATTCCCTTGTCTGCAATGCTTGACCTCCCCTTCATCTTGTCTTCATTAACTTTACTTGGCTCTCTCTGTGGGCAACAGTGATTCTCAAACCTCATACAGTCCCTGCGCATCTACCTCTCTACCTCACTAGCTCCTCTTCTCCCTACCCCATTCTCTTTCTCTCTGATTTCAAGTTTGTGATATAAATACATGTATTAAAATTTTATTCCATCCTTCAAAGACCCTCGAGGGGTTTGTGCTATCAGTGTAGATTTTGCCGTATCTCATTGATAAAATACCATCAATTTGATTTGATATGAGTAATGTCATTATCATACCCCTTGCGTCATCTCATTTTGTTTAGTTTTTGTTTTCCTACAATCGAATAATTTATTAGATGATTCTGAGGCTATGTCTCTACCCCCTAGTAGATTTTTCCTGTGGGAGTTAATGACAAATGTTAATATCACCTCGTTTGCCACTGATGACACACTGGGGAGGTTAAATAAAGTCATTGGGAATAGTATATCAAAATGTCTCTTTTCATTGTCAAAGAACACATCATAATCACATTATTTTGTGCAAGAATGTTTCAGGCAAGGAAATAGGTCTGAGGCCAAACATTTAAAGTCAAAATTACATTGTAGTTATAAAATGACTGTTTTGCATTATGACAAAACAACTGAAATGACTTCATAATGGCTTTCAGCCTTCCCATGTGTAACTTACCAATGCACTTCAGGAAATTTTACTAACTCTATCTTTAATTTGTGGCAGTGAATTTGATTTTGAATTGCCAAAGTAAAGTCATTGCCTCTTCTCATACCCCCCCCCCCAAAAAAAAAACAAACAAAAAACAACCCAACAACAACAACACACCACGACACGACACAACACAACACAACACAGCAAAAAGCAAAGCAAATGTCACCAAAACTGTTCATGGAACCTTGAGGTGTCTTGTGAAAATTCCATATATTATGTATTATAATTATATATATTTATATTCATATTTGTATGTGTGTATGCTGACACATCTCCAGACATATCTCCTTTCTTGCAGGCGTACATATGTTTCTAATTTTGTTTCTTATAAATTTTTATTACCTAGTTCCATCTACAGTCCTCTAAATCTCTGGCAATGTTTCTATCTTCCGTTATTTGTAGATTCCTGAAGGGCATGATGAGTCAGCCACGGACAAATTGCCAGAAGAATCGGAAGAGGGACCAAAAAAGAAAAAGAAGAAGAAGAAAAAGGATAAAGCATAGCCGATTATCCTCACAACTTCTACACTCTTTTCAGTGTTTTCCTTTGTGTCAAATTTCAGTGGAAATTTAATCTTGGTGTCATCATGGTGTACAAGATTTTGGTTGCAAGATTGTTATGTTGTTCAAACAAGCAGATTAGGAAAAATATTTAATTAATGCATGTAACAGGTGTAACAGATTGGGCAATTAAAACTAATTTGCAGCCTAAATCACACAGCACAGGAGCTATGTATGGCATATTTCTTTTGGGTGAATGTAGCAGCAAAGGAAATATGATTAATCTTCAAAGAGGTGCATCTGCTTTACTCTGATGAGGATGAAACACAGACACTTGTATGAACTTAATTTTGTCTCTTTCTTTGAACATGTTGTACCTGTGAGTTTGAAAGTGGTGTCAGTTTGATGGTATGTGCACCACTTCGAGAGCATGTCACAGGTAAAGGCTGGCTTACCCGTCAGTTTGTAGCACGTGGGAAAGTCTGCATAAACTGGCTAGTACTATTTAGTCTTGGGGAGTCAAGGTTGCTGATATTGTGAAATATCACAGATTTATTCTTTTAGATATTATATGGTTTGTCAAACTTCTTTTACAAAGTCCAGATTAGGGTTTGGTTTGCATCTTTTTTATGCTTTGTCAATTTACTGAATATGGTTAATTTGAATGTAAAACTATGTCTTATCCATCACAGATAATGAAGTGAAATTGAATATCTTACATATAAAAGATTGCTGCTCTATCTTCTGAATCAATTGATGATATCATGGCATGAATATGATAATGCTATATTTGAAGATTTTGAAAATCTTAATTTTTAACTTGTAACAGGAAATACTGGGGTAATGTCTCAAGCATTAGCGAGCAGGAGCTCTTTCACAATCTCCACCATTTTTCTTTTTCAGACTTTATTTGAATGCTCTCGGCATCAGTAGCTGTTTCTCATTATAATAGCTATAAGATATGGAAGTGTGCCTTGCACAGCAGAGAAAGGAGAGTCTATCGAGACATATTAAATTGGGTAGAATTCCATTCCCCGCTGTTGACTATGCATCAAGTCAATTCACCAGGTGATTCCAATATTGTTTTGTTTGTCTAAGATTATGATGTAAGTAAATATCCATTGTTTTATGAAAATGTTAATACAAAAAATACATAAAAATGATAATACAAATACAATATAAATTGTTGGTGATTATGATTATGATAGTAATGATGATGATAATGATAGCGATGATGATGACAATAACAATAACATTAAAAATAATTAATATTATTATTATTTGTGTTATTATTACTTATGTCATACTGCTTTAATTAATATTGATATCATTATTATAGCATTATCATTATTATTTGTACCATCACCCTTCATAGTTATTACTGTAGTCCGTAAGTTCCAAGCTGCAAGGAGTTATGAGTAGTAATGAGACATTATCTGCTGCGTGTAAACACAGTCTGTGCAAAGATAAATTATGATTCAAAATAAATTCTAAACAGAAGATCATACCTTTCCTGCGGCATTACCCAGTGAAGTGATTACTTGCATTAAATTGTGCTCAAGAGCCACTGGAGTGTGAGCTATGATATGACTTTTGTGAAAGAGATCAGGCCCTTCTAGCTCAGTAAAATATTATTTTCATGATTTTTATTATCAATTCTTGCTGGGAGTATCATCAATCATGATTGTGAATAAACTGCCCACAGACAAGGTGGCTGTGTCGACAACGTTAAAGTTTGTGAAAGTTTGTGGTATTATGCTGAAGTCTGTCAGAGAGTATGCACACAGTTTGTTTTGATTAGAGTAAGCCTTACTAGAGTGAAATCATACCAACCAAAATTATCCTCTACAGCAAATACAAAATAGAAAAAAAAAATGTATATGTATTTCACAATGACCAATCAGATATTATGTTGAAATATAATTCTTCTTGCATCTTACACCTGAACATTGCAGAGCTTCCTGTGCTGCCACAACACTCTCACCCTGTCCTCCTCCTTTATTCTATAGTTCCTAGCAATTTTTAGCCAAAGAATTACCACTTTTCTCAACTTTTCACTCTTCTTTCCTCTGGCATTTCTCACTTCCTCACTGCTCCTTTGAAAACTTTAATTCAGCGACCTCATTTTGCAGCAAAAGAATACTCCTTTTCTGCACTCAATTATCCCCTTTCATCAATATCAGTCTTTTTAAGGACTAAATACCGTGACATATTACATGCATATGAGGGTATTTTCCCTTAAAAAGGTGTGTCTAACCAGAAACGAAAAAAGAAAAGAGAAAAGATCAGCAATACCTTACACAGAAACGAGCTTTTCTTGAATCGGGGCCATCTTTAAATCCAAGTCACAGAATAGTTAATTCTAGATGTAAAAGAGAAGATGAAGTCCGTATATATAGTTATTTTCATATCATGTCTTCGCTTTTGATCCGGATTTTACGTGCTTATCGTGGTACCAGCTTTTTGTTTGACCTTAATCTTCAAAATCCGGGTAGAGAGTTGTCAACTCTAGAATTACAAGGAAAATTGAGGAGCATGGTGTTATTTTCACATGGGGTCTTGGCTTCTCATCAGGATTTCACGAACTAATCATGATACCAGCTTTTGTGAGACCTTGATGAAAGCACTCTTTAATTTCACGGAGAGAAGACGTGTATATCCTGTGAGATGATGAGAAATCAATGAAGCACTCCCCATAATTTTACAATTTATTCTTTCACTGTAATCTTCCATGGAATTTAACGCCATGTGCTTGGCAATCAAGACAATATGAATAGGATTTTATGATGCAAGAAAGAAGAGGAAATAAACTTCCCGTCCAAAGTGAAAGTGTAGGGCCAGGTCTTGCATGATTTGATGCACAATGTCCATGTGTGTTGCAACATCAAAAGTAACCACAGGGTTCCCTGCAAAATGGATAAGTTTCCCCAAAAGCAGGATTTATTCATTGTCACGTGGATCTGGTGTATGGAGCATGTCTGTACTTAGATGTTAAAAAGGCTTCCGACACTATTCAAAATGATCTTCTATAAACGAAGCTGATTTGCTTTGATATCAAAGGGGCGGAGCTTGCATGGCTTCAGTCCCATATAATAGGTAGACAGCAATGTGTGACATTTAGGGGTGTGACTAGTGATTTTCTTCCAGTTTATGCGGGTTTGTTCTACATCCCAACTTTCGTATAGATTGAAACTTTTACATAACAATTTCTGTGTAGTTTCGTTTTATAGCTATTCAATTTCATTATGAAATCTTTCTGAAGTCTTTCTCTCTCTATAAACATATGTTAAATATAAATTGTATTCATTTATTTACTAATTGCGTGTGTCTGAGAGAGAGGGAGAGAGAGAGAGAGAGGGGGGATTGTGTGTGTGTGTGTGTCTGTGTGTGTGTCTGTGTGTGTGTGTAAAAAGAGTTAACAAAATTTCACTCTCCCTCAACATCAAAAGCGCACATGCCTTTTGCCATCAGCGTTAACATGTCTCGGTTCAAAGGGAATGCGCACTATAATATTGAACATGAAATTCTCAATTACCTTCTCTTTAATATTTCCATGAAATCATTGTTTTGGTATGACAACACAAATTCTTTTGTTTCCCATTGAGAGAGTGCCAAATGGGATTCATCCGAACTTTGAAAATTTCAAGTCTTGAATAGAATTATGTCCGATTTCGCTAAAACTTTCAATGATGTGCTTGTCCATTTGTTTTGCATTCTGAGAACCCCTGTTGATGGTCCGGATGTTTACAAAACCCTCAAATTAAAGGATAATGTCAGACGTAGAGATTTCATCATAATTTATTACTTTGTGTGCACCATTTTCATTTTTAACCCAAAGCCTACCATATACAGCATCACGCGCTGTCAGTCTATACTATACCCCGGGAGACATTGAATTGCTTTTGTTGAATGCCTCCCACAGATGCATCAAACAAACACAGCGCAACTTCCGAAAAGAAACATCCATGTCAGGATTGGTTTGTGTACAATCACACTCAATTTTTGTCTTTCATTCTTGATATGAGAACAAATCAGTTATGGATGGTCATTTCTAAGGAGACTGAACTTGGTGGGCTGTACCCATGGGCAGGGGGAATTTTATTCTACGAATCAGTGACTCCAGATGTCCGACGACAGAGCTTGACCAATTTATATCTCACCCCTCAAATGACAGAATCCATGCTGTTTTCGCTAACTACTCTTTCCTCCTTGAAGCGACAGGTAATTTGACGGGTCTGACCGTATGCGATCCCCCTGGACAACGGCTCGAAATGTCCGAGGAAATTAGGGTCACCGCCCACCCGCCATTTGTTTCTCATATTTTGTGTTTACTCAGTGAAAGATGGTTATCATTTTATATGGTAGTTTTTAAGCGTGTGTGTCTGTGTGTGTACGTATTTTAGGGCGCCCTGTATGAACGTTTTCTGAGCCTCTATTGCGTGTCAAATTGTCCACTCGAATTGAATTTTAAACCACAAAATCGTGCCACAACGCGTTTTCAAACGTTCAAACAGAACGTTCATTTGGATAAATCACTCAGAAGTTATGATTTCCTCTAAAACTACTCGGGATTTCCCACTCTGGCAGTATTCGATGCGCATATGAAGAAATATAAGAAAAAGAGACGAAGAGGGAACGAGAGAGAGAGAGAGAGGGGGGGGGGGGAGCGAGACGAATTGACAAGACAGACGAGGAAGGATAAGAGAAGAGTGTTTCAAAAGTTGTCTTCCTTCTTGTTTTACTTTTGTTGACGTGGTTTCTAAGGACTGAGATCGAACTCCAACCTGTAACCTCACGATTTCCAACCACAAAGCCACATAAAAAGTCGTTATCATACAGGAAAAAGAAACATTACTAACCGCACTTTTGAATTTGCGTAATTTTGTGTATGATAATGATTTTCAATTCAATTCAATTCAATTCAATAGTTTATTTATTAATTCCATCATCACAAAGAAAAGAAAAGAAAAAGTTGACATAATCCAAAGTGATACAATTTTTTTTCATTTCTCTTACACTCGTCTGATAAAGGATTTTTTCAATACAATACGATATAAAGTATATTATACACGAATGATGTCGTAAAAAAGAAACAATGCACTTTGCCATGGCAACAAAAAGAGTAAATAATCACAATGATGGAAAACAGTGTTCCACTAAAAAAGCCAGGCTTGTAAGACGTGGAACACTGGAACAAAACAACAACAGCACCAATTTGTTATACCAATAAGACATATTCATTTTAAATTCTTCTATATACTATTGTACATTTTACTCATTGATATATGATGCTGATACTATGAACAATACTTACTAGGATTTTAGAATGCAAACGTATAAACTATGTAACATATCACATTTTTGGCACAGACACTATTGGGCCAGGTGTGCCAGGAAATTGAACGGAAAGGAAGATATGTAATCGGCCACAAAAAACATAACGAAAAACATAACGACGACAACAACAACAATAACACAATACACAGAAATAACAGAATTTGAGGAAATACACTCAGACAGATACTGGACAACGAAGAACGAGGAAAAAGGAGCAGGGAAGAATAGAGAAGGAAAAGGAGAGGGAAAAGGAGAGGGATGGAAAAGGTCTGTGGACACATTACAAAATCTCAACGAAAAGTGAAACATGACGGGTTTTTTCATTGAACAGAATTAACTGGTATATTTAGAAAACAAATATTTTTTTGAGTTTATACTTAAATGTAATTAACTTCACAGATTCTTTTAGATCATTATCTAAACTATTCCAAAATCTGGGTCCGGTATAAACAAATGTATTTTGAGTGTGTACAGTTCTCACTAAGGGAAGATGAAATTCTTTAGATTGTCTCGTGGGATAATTATGTACGTGGCTGTTACAGTGAAATAAAGAATCAAATATTTTGGGTAGATGGTTGTAGTTGTAAAAACATAAATTGACCAAGCTGAAACAAATACAACTCTTTTATTTTCAGAATTTTGTGTTCAAGGAAAAGCTTGTCAGTATGTGCTCGGATATGAAGGTTAAAAACGATTCTGAGCGCCATCTTTTGCAGAAGAAAAAGTTTATCTAACAATGTCGAATATGTATTCCCCCAAGCAAGAATTCCGTAATTTAAGTACGGCAATACCAAACTTGAATAAAGCGTAATCAAAGCCGAAGAAGGAAGATAATATTTCAATCTATTCATTATGCCTATGTTACGTGCAATTACATTACAAATATTGTTTACGCGACACTTCCATGATAACTTATTATCAACACAAACACCTAAGAATTTAATAGACGAAACCTCTTCGAGGGGAGTAGTGTCAAATATAACATTACCTGGTAATCTATCTAAAGAATTACTGATAAACATATACTTTGTCTTCTCAATATTCAGTGACAATTTTTTTGCATATATCCATTGTGAGACATTCTTCAATTCATAATTCACTGTACTAATTAAAGTATTAGGGTCAGGGTGGGAATAAAAAAGATTGGAATTCTTAGTGTTACACTACTTATAGGGAAAAATTAAATGCCATTTGAATTAATGATACTTATTGTGAAAATTGATGGAAATACACATTAAGACGAGTTATATTTCAAGTATGTAGATTGATCACTTCATTGATTTGCGCAGGACAAAAATATTTGTGTCATGAGTATACATTGAACTATTGGCTTCATTTCGAAACTAGGATGTTTAGATGACTATGGACTTCTGTGTTGTAGGATTTTTTGTAAAAATTCCTAGATCTTGGTAAAAATGCTTTCAGAAAGAATCATTAATAGCTATGCGAGATTCAAAGAATAAAAGTGTATGTGTATTATTATGACGGAATAATTATTGTAATATACTTTTTGCAACGTCCAACCAACATAATAGAGTATCGTTTTGTAAACGTGTAGAACTCCGTATGAAGCCATTCAAAGTACAAAAGAATAGTTTTCACACACACACACACACACACACACACACACACACACATATATGTATATATATATATATATATAGATATAGATATATATGTATATATGTATATAGATATATATAAACATATATATACAAACTACGCTTTTCAGAACCACATAACCCGCCTTGTACAATATGAACGGTTGTGATTAGGGAGAAATAAATAAAGGGATGATACAGTTTTGATTGAGATGGGGCTTCAGGTTTCCAAATTTTGTGTGTGTGTGTGTGTGTGTGAGAAATATTGAGAAACCTCTTATAAAACATGAAAGAGCATACAATTCTAATTGGAATTCAAAGTTTATTTGATGAAAATTGAAATTGAAAATTTGAAATTGAAATGGCTGAGATATCCACAACCAAGAATCCTCATAAAAGGTGGGACCCACGTTTTATGAGTATCGCTTTGTTTTACTTTGTTTTTAGATATCTCACCCATTTCAAAACTGACTTCCGTCAAATAAACTTTGAATTCCTCTAGCTATACATATGCTCTTTAACATTTCGTAAAGTGGTTTCTAGGTATCTCGCAAAAAGTTAAAAGCTGAATCCCTGTCTCGACCAATACTTTACCGTCCATTTATGAACAACTTACCAGCACTCAAACAGATCTGGGTAACGTTTCATGAAAGTTGTCTCTGACAATAACCATAGTAACAGTCAGTGACCAGGGGACCGTTTCATGAAACTTTTTGTCAGTGATTTACACTGACAACTGTTAAAAGCTACTGAAATCCTTGCGTCTGATTGGCTGACAGCAAATTTGTCGGTGAAAACCTCCGACGAACTCGATGATGAAACGCCCCCCCCCCAGAGCATCTCAGCCAATCAAAACCAAGAGTTTTGCTGATATTGTCAGAGACTGACAACTTGTCAGCGCTGACTAAATTGATGAAACACCCCCCTTATCAGCAGCGAGTGAGAGTCACATTACTCGCCACAAGAGGGCGCGATGAATTATTTGTGGAATATAAGTTGGGGTTCCATGCCTTTAGAATGTCCTTCAACGTAATCATGATAATAATGTCCGGGAAACAGAGGAAATGGAAAGCCAATGCAGCACACGAATATCAGACAATTACGATGCATTTCCCAATGCTTTCGAAGGAAATCAAATCAATATATTTTTACAGTTCAGAAAGTTTTGTGGTAGGTTTGTTCACTAACGAAATCTATGCGAGAATCTTTACAATATTTATTACACATAGGTCCTACTTGTGTATTTGAAACATTTGCTCATCTTGGATTGTATCCCGTGAGATTAAAAGAAAAAAGATGGTTTCGCAAGCGTCAGGTTTGAAACTCTTGCATCAGTATGGACTGAGATAGAAGGGTTATTCAATTAACGCAACATTTTGTTGGCTTGAACGCCACGGAAAATCGTTTGTTGCACTTAATTCTTAATTAATGTGAAGCGATGCACGTTAACCACCTTTAATAGAGGGAACTTTGGTTGGTATAGACACACAATCATGTAAATTTGTGTTATTTTGTATGGATTCCTCCTCCTCCTCCCCTCCCACACGCGTACGCACCATGCTGATTTTCACTGTAATGAATACAAATTGATAACCCTGTTATAGTCGGGATTTCTGGGTGGTATACATCGCTAGTGAGGGAGCATTTATATCCAGCTGCACTTTCACAATGGCAAGGTAACCTGTAGCATTCTGTTCTAAGATCGTCAGATATGAACAAAGTTTGGAGTTTTTAGGCAACTGAAGTTTGTATTTTGGATAGAGAGCACATTTTGTGACGTACACTGGCAATCTAAACACATCTTCGTCGGATATAAGCCAATGAGCATGGGCACTACCTGCTATAATCAGACAAGGAATTTAACTTGACTTATACTTCCGGATTCGCCTTTCAAATCTACCTGTCAATTTGCTATAGATCTCAGAAACCTACCTAGCGATTCATTATAGATCATATAAAATTCATCATAATCATACAAAATCCTGTATTTGAAAATGTTCTGCTTTTATATTTTCATAATTCATATTTTGCACAAGTTGCGCCTTGAGCTTTGAATTATAGAAGGATTTGGCGCCTTATAAATTCCACATTTTTATTGTTATTCCTAATTTTTTGATACTTGCTATAATTCTGACTTGAGAATCGAATGCAAAGATAAGAGACTCTCCGAAACCAACCATGGCATATCGCAGGACATCTCTTTACGATACTTTATCAGTCTCATTTCTGAAGATCTTTGGTGTTCACCGTCCAGCAGCCAAAACGAGCCCTGCGTGGGAAGGCCTCTTCGTCCGTCCAGACAAGATTATCATATCAACGATGAAGACATTCGTAATTACGAGCAAACAAGAGAAAAGACGCCGCTAACGTCTCATTTAAACAAACAGATTCATCTCTATCTAACATCATAGGTCAAACGAAGGCCGACCAGGAGTTACCAGTGACCTTGAGATCTCTTTAAGAAAAAATAAATTTGGTGCGCAAAATGTCACCATGGCTACTGGAGCCAAAGATGAAGAAAGTTTGACTCAGAAGATGGACTGACGCGTACTCGTGGGGTAAAGTTTTAAACCTAAATTAATTAGTTAGACCTTTAAGTCTAAAAGACGGGCTTTTGTGTTATTTGATAGCTAAATTGATATTTGTATGTACACGTATGTATATACATCTCGACTTGTGCAACTGTGCACTAACAAATTCTTTGCATTCATTCATAAAACGTTACCAAAATCTTTCTTTCTTGAATCATATGAAAGGTACAATTTTTATTTGAAATCGTTCAATGTGACATCTGTTGCCAAGCAACAAGTTTCACCTGCTTCTCTTGACTCACAATTCTTTAGTTTGAAATAGTTGTGCCTTCTGTAGGATCGGGCAAGCTTCAGGAAAGCACTAATATGTGGAAAGAGAGGGCTCTTTAGTATAATAATTATCCATGCGGACGCCACTGCATCTTGGTTTTTTTTTTCCTGGTAATTTCGATAATCTCTTCTCTTCTTTGGATTCATGGTACATACTTATGTAGGAACACTAGCCATTCTAATCCTGCTATCCCTGTGTAGTTCAAAATTACTTCCTCTGTTCAGTGGGAAAATGTATCAAATAATGCCAAATTTCAAACAAGAGGATTTACTGGATTCTGCTGTGATGTGTGTGAGCTCACGAGCTTCCATGAGAATGAGAATGAAGAATGCGAAGATGGTGGCTAGATCTTCTGGTTGCTAAAAGGTTTGATCCGTGTCATACATGCAGAAAGGGTTCATTACAAAGATTGGCTGCAGTGAGCTCGTTTCGAAGATGTTGATGACGTCAGATCCAGACCTGTACAGCAGAGTTCACTGTGTGTCAGGAGTAATGGATGACAGAATTGTCCTTCATCATGAATTTTCACTGCTATCCATCTCCCGACACAGCAAACCCTTATCATAACGTCAGCAAATCGCCATCTTGAGATGAAAGGAAAATACAAGAAATGCTGCTTCTAACAAAATTAGTTGTGTCTTCAAATGAAAAAAGGATGGTGCGCAATTGAACAAGTATCTCGACTGAGTGAATGAAATTATTCTCTTTAAGTAGAGCGCCACCTAGCGACCCTTTAAAGATTGCAACTCCTGTCTTATGCATATATTGTAATTTCGGAAAAAGAACTTCATCTTACTTGTGAGATATTGTAAACTCATATTGTTCCATGCAAAAGTTCTCTATACAATCAGTTATTGAGTTGTATGCTTAAGTCTGCCTCTATGAGCTTCAGAACAGCATTTTTGTGTCTGTGGCCCTTTATGATTGCTAGAGAGAGTAAAACTGACTTGTGTTTCAAAATATCCATGGCTGTAACCAAGGAATCATAAACACAAAAACAGGCAGATTTAGACACGCTGCCGTTATGATAACCGAGTGCGCAACCTACAGACTCTATCTGTATTCTGTCAATACTTACCCTACACGTAGTGGGCCTTAATTTTGTGTAGGAAATCTGCTATCTCTAGACTCTATCGTTTTGCGTGCTTCCCCTTGAGCTTGTGGTATACAACGCCTTGCCCTGTTAAGTTGTGTTTCAGTGTGAATTTCACTCGCTGTCACGGAAAGACCGGATTTTAGGCAAACTTTGTTCTCTCATATCCCTAACTGACAGCGTGAGGCTACACGATACTTCATAAGATACCAGATATCTTGGAAAGACTTAGGCGCCTCCGTACTGCGGATGATGTCATAGGTAAAAAAAATCACCCCTTTCCAAAGTTGCTTCCGCTTTGATTACTTCTTAACGTGGAAGGCCGTGAGCGTTATAGTGTGTCTTGCAAGTTGATTTTTAACTTAGCGCGTTCACTTAAGACAGTCTGTCAGACGATCGACTGCCTTTTCGGGCCTCTTCTTTGTTATCGCTTGTACCCCTTCATTCAGAGTCTTTTCGTTTCATTCCTCTCCACTGTCACTTCCATTTATCATGAAATATTTTGATCAAGTGTTCCGCTTCGGTTCCCCTTCTTTTTATTTCAACCTAACAATGACGGTAATTTAGGGGGAAAAAAGTCAATAGAGGAACCCTGAACACTTTCCTCGAGTTTGTTTACGTTTAGAAACTGAAATCATAATAAAGACTTTGCCTTTCATATAGCATGGATTTTGTCATCTGACTTCGCATTAACTGAACGCCTTGATGACGTCAGCAAATCGTCATCACGTGATAGAAGAGATAGAGAGAGACTCTCACAAATTTAATGCTCTGTTTGTTCCCATCTCTCTTTTCCTGAGATTGATTTGTCAATCTGGGAAAGTCAATCTCGGTACAAGCGATGGCGGGTTTTCCTTTCATTTGATCTGATTTCTGACGTTTTCATACTCCAGGTGATCTCGATAGGGGCTGATGTCATAGTTTTTTCTTGAAAGAGTGGTTTGATATGAGTTACTTTGTCAAATGGCTCATAGCTCAAAGTGCTCATACTTTAAAGAGAAAATAATTGTATAGACGAGGATTCTCAAGCAAAGCCCGCGCTGCCTTGAGATTACGTAATTACGTGTACATACAGGGCTAGACATTAACTTTTTTTTCTGGTGGCCACGTTCGGACCACGAATATCTTTAATCTAAAATTTTGGAGACCCAAAATAAACGGAATCATAACAATCCATTCTGAATCTAATTTCCCCCATCGGGGATCCAAAAGATATAGCCTTGTTGGAAATTTGGTGGCCCGATATCGATGTTTAGTGGCCCGAGCCAACGGGCCACCGGTCATGTCGATCCTTGATATGTTCACTGTATATGTACATAGATATTATAGGTAGATAGACATATAGATAGATAGATAGAGAGAGAGAGAGGGAGAGAGAGAGAGAGAGATTTGTGATTTCATATTGATATCAAATAGGAATATTGACATGAAACTCCACAGATATTGCTGTGTCAATCTTACTGATATACAAATACTGGCTGTTAATTTATCACAACTTAGGTGTTTATTCTATGATTGGAATTGAGCTATTAGCAGTCAGAAAGAAGATACACGTTAAACTTGAATGCTTCGTCCATGTGCCTCGAACACTTTTATTTTAAAAAAAAATCTATGAAAGCGCTATCTGGGATCAGGGAGGTGTTAGAAAAGGAGAGACAACTCTTCGTAATTCATGCAAACACATGTTTTGGTTCAAAGCGTTACAATGGGATGTCTGGCATTCCACTATACGCTTTGAAGTCATGCTCTGCACCGCTCTAGTTGCAAGGCGAAGTTCGGAGACGAAGAACGCATTTCACCTTTCGTTGAATTACAAGCTTTATTTCCCGTAAAATTTTAAATGAAATACTCGAATTGATTAAGAGTAGTTTAGGAAAAAATTCAATATTATAAACATGTATTTCTAGTTTCTTCGTAATGCGGAAATTGAAATGAAATGAAAATTAGGCCATCTTAAAAACCTGATATTTTTCTATAATGCACACATTTCCGCATGTTAGTTTTCTATCCTTTAATCTGGGATATTTTGATCTTTCAAATAAAGTACTCCGCTAAAGCGTGCACCAGCGTGCTTTTAAACTATTTGCTGTTAAAATTGTCAGTTTTACACTGCATTTTGATTCGCTGCTCCAATTCAAGGTACACAAATTCATTGTTGCCATCACATTGAAAGAGAGAGAGCGAAATGCAGTAGGGGCAAGTATTTCTAAATGTGAGAGCGCTAGTCCCGATTATTGATGCTCTCTTTTGTCAAAGCACTTGATTTCCACCTGTAGTTAAGCGCATAACTTCTCGGCGGTGCCGCGCATGACTTCAAAGGAGAGCAGGAGTTGTCTCTCCTTTTCTAACACCTCCCTGCTGGGATCAAACTTAACTAATACATCGCAGAATATGGAATAGATGACAATAGTCAATATAATTAACTAGAATTGGAATTATCATAATCATCACGACGACAGAAACCTGGTGGAAATTGGTTCGACGACTATGCAAAAAAAAATAAATAAAAAAGGGCAGTTTAGGATGTTTTAGGGAGTGACATAACTATTATATTCAAACCAATTGCCCGGAGTTGCTTAAGAAAGCAATTAAGAATTACGTAATCCAAATCTAACCTGTTGTCAGGTTGACTTGAATCAATGGAGTCATATCAAACATAATAGGTGGACTACAGAATTCCCATCACCATCGAACATCACGTAAGAAAGTTCTCGAATTTTCAAGTTCACATGACAGCTTTCACCGAAGAGTGATCTTAGACCCAACTACTTATGCAAATTGGATAAGGTATGATAATGTCATTTGTCTCAGTACTCCGCCTTCGGTTCACGCATGAAAATATGATATAATATGTACAAGAGTTTCTAATTCTGCCAATATTCATTCATTCATTTCATTCATTCAGTTATTTTTCATTTCCAACAAAAACATAAATATATTACAAAAATCGAATACAGTGCATAAATTTCATCATACAAAGTAAAGGATAAATTTACAGAAAACTTGTAGGTATAAGAAAATGTTGGAAATGGGGAGGAATGCTAAAAAGCTAAGCTTGTAGGCTGCATTCCCCCCACACGTAATACAAGAAATTATATGATCGATTGACTGATAAACATTGAAAATGGATGAAACAAAGAAACTAAGACAAAAAGACCTATAACCTAACTTATCCGAAACAAAACCCTGAACAAATCCCTACACTAAGTCGCTGTCATGCCGGAAAAGAGAGGAGAGAAACAAAGTAGTATGTGTGTGCGTGTGTGTGAGTGTGTGTGTGTGTGTGTGTGTGTATGAGAGAGAGAGAGGGGGGGGGGGGAGAGAAAGCAGCTTAATGCGTGAAGTGAAGATAAAAGACAAAACAGAAAAAAGCTCTTGGAATAATTTGTCATGTTTCTTGGAGAGCCCACACCGATGTTTTATTTTCTGAAAACAAAATTTTAAAGATAACTGATATTTATTATTGTTGTCTTGGCCAATTTATGTATAAACTTTCTAATAATTTGTTGCCGTCTGTCTTCACAAGCATGTTTGCGAGAAACCGCTCGTTCCATAAATATCCGACTCGTAGGAATGTACATAGACCCTATAGGTATGATAAGGTCCCAGATATTAGACTTAGCTTACTTGGGACCCTCCTACGTGGAGATTTGATTTTTTGTTATACTCTCAAGTACAAAGTTGTAGCCATGATATCTTTGTACGTTTTCTACAGTGATTTGCTAATTTGCACCATGTGTAGTAACAATACATAAAATGAAATGAATGTATATATATATATATATATATATATATATATATATATATGTGTGTGTGTGTGTGTGTGTGTGTGTGTGTGTGTGTGTGTGTGTGTGTGTATGTATATATATAGGGAGAGAGAATGTGAATGTGAGAGCGGACGTGATATTGGTGACATTAATGATTAAGGTTTCATTTGAAAGGAACTAGAATTGTCGTTTCTCATTCACCCAATTTTTGTCTTCAAATGACGGAATTGCCTCTCCTGTTGATGACTGGAAAGGTGAATGATCACACTGGCAAAACAAATCAAAATAACTCACAATGCGGATAATGGGTAGAAGGTTTCTCCATGCAGACATTAATTGATCATACTTCCGTGCGCCCCGATACCAGCCTTGTTGTCTTGGAGTAGAATCCTGTCATTGAAGAATCCGTCTGATCGTGAATGGAGTAATGGCACTCGGGAAACCACCACGGGGTATATAACAATGCTTGGAAGTGGTTATGAATGGCTTCACTTCTTAACACACACATGCAAAGAAACACACATAGACACACACACATACACACGCAAACACACACACACACACACACACACACACACACACACACACACACACACTCACACACACACAATTCTGAGAAGTATTCAAAGAAGTTCGTAATGGCAACGAACAACGGTGGAGATGCGACAATAGCGAGGAAGGGGAAGATCAGTCTGTGAAGGCTAAAGGAACAGAACGGCAAAATACTTCACACAGAGAAAGGCGGCTGGAATCCAAAAGGTTACTCGTAAAGGTGAGCTCTGATATGACACAAAATCAATGTATTAGGTGGAGACTATTTCTATCTACTTGGGAAACAAGTGGTAAGATTTGCTCTCTGCTTCAATCTCCTCATCCTATTTAGCGTCCCCTACTCTGGTCTGAATTACACCCAGTGAGCAGCTTCGGAAATGACCCGAAATGACCTTTTCCAGTTCGGGAACGATACGGTGCCTTTTGTTCCAGAGGAGACTTTTCAGCTCTTGGCTGTGTCTCTCTACTCAGCAAAGCGTCTCGTTTTGGGCGCGATGCAAGGGTACATTCAATTTTGAATGAAAGAAGACAGACGACAAAAACTGGTAAATACGTGGGCTGGGAATTTTCTATTTACAGTCGTTGGTATGATTGTGATCAACAGAGGTCTCTGTACGATTTTATTTCACTCTCTCTATAATGGGGAAAACATCTTACATGGTGTTCCCAGTGATTTGGAGACAGACATACCTGGACAACAAACATTGTGCTTTCTTGACTTGAACAAAGGTAATAGTAAAATCCGTTTTTCGTTACCGTTTACTATAGTGATGACTTGAAATTGGTATCACATTTCTATATAGAATAGCATGTTATACAGTTATGAGCGGTCTGGAGATCTGATGAAATTTACATGTAGCTACCAATTATGTGATACCTATTCTGTTTAGAGAGATTTCGAATTACCAGTTATTCAGTTATTACATGGTCGTAACAGTTGTATGACAATAGCTATTATGAATATACTCAAAATTCTAACGACTATTTTGGTGAAAAGATGTCACCTATTCAATAACTCTGAACGCTGAGCTTTCATGTCTTGGCTTCGATCGACATAAAATGTTAATAGCTATACATTAAGAACATTGTGATTGGCAATTATTTTTGTACATCGTATATGTCTAAGAGAAAACTTTCTGTCATACATTGCATAGATCAATGCAGCGTATAAGTAGGCAACAACTTATAGATTTCATGTAAATAATATTTGTGAATATCATAATAAAGCTTCAACAGACCACTAACCGCATTGATATTAGGGTTTGAGGAGGTTGTGACAGTGAAACAAAAATGAAGGTTAAAAAAAACCAGACTTCTTCTTTAAAATGCGGTGGATATCTCGACTTTGACCAGAAAAAAAAAAATGCCACGGAGTAAAGTTCAGTAATTGTAAGAAGACAAGGAGCATCACTCGAATTGTGTGAGATAATAAGTCACTACGCGCGGAATGAAGTGCGAGGAAAGAAAGTGTGACTTGAGAGAACAGATAGCGGGAACGTGAATATAATTTATATAAAGGAGTCCAAGAAATAGAGAAGGTGTGTGTGTGTGTGTGTGTGTGTATGAGAGAGAGAGCGAGAGAGAGAGAGAGAAGGAGGTGGAGCAGCTGGATATGGAGAAAGAAAAGGAGAGAAAGGGAGAGTGAAAGATCACCGGAGAGCGTAAATACTACTGTGGACACACACACGCAAAAAAGAAGAAGAAGATAGTAGGAGGTACCAGTACTGATTTAGCGAATAAGAGCACGTTTTAAGACGGGCAAGCAGTGTGCGGAGATATCTTTTTATATACTCGTACATGTAGCACACTCAAACTGGTCTTTTACACAGTTCGGTGTGCCCTTGGACACAAACGGGGAAGGTTCGGGAAGGAGTGTTATCACATTCTGTGGAGAGAGGAACAAATTCCTGTTCAGTACTCATTTCGGGAAGTATACAAATGTTTTCATATCTACGTTAGATGAAACATCATATTGACAAGGTTAGGTTGTCAACAATCGCCACATGCGCACAGCATGCAACGACGATGGCATTTCAAAGCACGTTGTGATATATCAATTAGACACTATCAGTGCAACTAACTTTCTATTTAGTGATAGAGTCCACTGACTGATACCTTCTGTCAGACTGAAAAAATAAAGATGGAATGATATGTGTATGTAAAAAAGAAATGAAGTACTAGTAAACGATCAAACTATATTCATATTCTTATTCTATGCTACTTTCAATAATAAGTACTTAAGGAGCATGCATTAATCTTTTACAAGTACGAAGCGTCTGTTGTTGGTGAATGTATATATCAATATCCAAGTCTTGGAGATACATAACTTCTATATCTTCAGTTTACCTTCTCTAAAGAAATCTAAAAGCACGAAAGAAAAAGAAACTGCATGTTAGCATTCAAAGACGCAAAGGAATCCTCTGTGCATATTAATGTTAAAACTATGATGTTTCCTTCGAAAGACACTTTCCTGGGTACGTGCAAACAATTTACTCAGATAACATTGACTGTCAATCAAAAAATATCTAAAAGCATCTCTCCATGACTTGAGCCTGTCCCTCCGAGGTATAAGTCAAGTCAAGGTGGGACCTTGATGATTTGATGCATATGACCAATAAAATGTCAAATATATATATATATATATATATATATATCCACTTAGACATGATATTGTGACTTGAAGGCACGTCACTAGCGATCACAACAATTCTTTTCTGACTGGCATTTACTTTCTTACTGATACGTAGTACAAAAAGAGGGTTAGAAACTGACGCGCACTAGGTGTTCGCAAGCACAGACACACAACGCACACATCGTGCGAACGCAAGAACTCGTCGCCTCGCATTTCAAAAGGCATTCATATGCTCGCAAGGCATTGACTCCGGACCGTATCGTCTCTCTCTCTCTCTCTCTCTCTCTCTCTCTCTCTGTCTTTCTTTATTTCTCAAAAAGAAAGATGGAGAAGAAGAAGAAGAAGACCCTCGCTCTGCATCACGACGAAATCGATTCCTCCCTGCTGTCTGCCGACTGCTCACTGCTCTCGGTGTCTGCCAATTGTATGGCGATTCGACCGCGATCGTCATTCGATTAGCGTGATACGGAATAACCGCCTGGGTGCCCCGATCTGATATTGCAAATGTGAGATTCATGTACTCCCAATAGGGTCACGTGGATAAACTCGTGTCTCTCTGGTTTATCGAGCGCACCTTTCGCTTACTGGGAGAAACAAAAAAATCACATTTGTCGCTCGAGTGTGCTTCAAATTACAAGAAAGTATTCGGAACTCTTTTAAAGCAATAACACGCGGTCTAATTCAATCGTATTGTGAATTCACTGAATAGTTGTCTTGCTCTCTTTCCATGCCAATTGTGAAAGGACACTCCTGGAATTGGAAGTACGTATGCCGTCAACTCTGATTCTGAGTGAAAGTTCGGAGATGACTAAATTGTGTTGTGTAGCATTGTGCAAGGTGATATCTCATACTTTCTCCCACAGAGTGGCCATAACGAAGAAAACAAGGAATTATCAAATCAACAATTCAGAGTATTCGTCAAAAATATCAATATCCGTATACATGACTCGAACGAATCCGGGTACATTTTCCATCAAGCTATTGATAAACTGTTCAAAATAAAGTCTTTTGCTCATAAACTAATTTCTCCACTTTCATTTCTTGGTAAAGGTACTCCCTTAATGATTTGTTCTTGGTAAAATTTATTGAGCCTAGATTTAACTCTTTTTTTTTGCAGATGAAATAAAAACCCAGTATTAGTGCTTTAAAATAGTTCTAAAATGTGGGTTAGGGACAGAAACAACCACTTTTTAAATTTGAATCCATATAATCGATGTAAAGTATATTGAAATGCAGAAAATGTGAACAGTAGTTATAATAAAGATGCATCCAGACTAAACCGTCTACAGTTATGGTTTAATGAGAAAAATATTGATATCTCCTTATATCTTAGGCTTTATTGTGAAAACTTTATACGGTAGGCTGTTTTGTGATACAACAGACCTACACATGCACTTACTTGCATCAAATGTGATGTCTTGTAACATTTTTAAAATTACTGCTCCCAAAGGTAAACAGGACCTTTTAACACTTTTAACATACTTCTATCGTTAAATTGGGTATCCTCCTTTAGTTATGTCACAAACCTCCTCACATACCGCTGCACGCATGAGCAAAGATGACAAAAGAAGCTGTGTTCCCGGCAACCACGGCAGCCCCGTTTCAGGCCACCGTGGAAAAAGAAAACGAGATGAACGTGAAACGGATAGGCAAACGTGGCAGGCCGTGATTGCCGTGTATGCCGTGTCAGATTTTTAAACTGTCAAAAAAAAAAGAAGAAGAGAAAATGCCCTAATACACTTGGACTGTTCACTTAACTTCACTGCAGTCTTTCTTTGATGTAATGATCGTCACCGACACCTGATTATGTGCATCTTAGTGAGTACATTCAGGTGTCTGGACAATAACGATTGTGTGATCATGTATCGTCACTAACAAAAGAATCGTTTCCCTCATTTTAGTCTTGTTTTGCTGATGTGTCTTTTTCAGATGGAAATGTCTTTGAATAAATACAGATGATGAGGAGCAGCAAACCTGAGATCATGACAAATTTTGTGTCAAAAGCTGGGTAATTGCTGATTCGCACATTTTCGCACACGCATAAGACCTTGCCTAGTGGCAAGATATACCTGTTCTCTACCATTACCGTCCCTTTTTGCTCTGGAATAAGCTAGAGAAAAGTGAGATATTGAGATCACAAATGACAATCATTCTGCACAAATATTAGCTTTCTTTCAAAAACTGCCTGCTTCTCCCAAGCGAAATTGTTTGAGGTATGATTTCCTAACATACACCACAACTGCACATTCTCTTTACTTGATGTTTGTGAGTTATTTTCTTCTGCGAATACAGTTTTAGATTTCTCGAATCTCCGTCTTGTTCTTCTCCCGGCTTGCTGGCGGTGACGATCATGGGATCAAAGCAGTGAAGCATGCTAAAAATGTCTTTGTGGCGCTTTTGAGATGTACGGGTGCATGAATTAACGATACGATGACTGTCCATGTGTATTAGGTCCATGGTCTTATCTACCCACGGCACACTACAATTCGGGCGATGGGGCTGCCGTGGCAGACAACATCAAACGCACATACCCGCCCATTAACACAACCAAAAATGTGTAATGTCAATGTTTAAAAGGACATAAAGCTAAACACGACAGATTTACACACCATTGCAACAATCCTTCAACACATTGCACGTCTATTGGTCACGGTTATGCATTTCCCATCGCTGAGTTCCTTTAGATCATGTTGATAAAGCGTTTTATAAACAAATATAGCATGACATGAATTATGACCATGGTTTTGCAAATTGCTCGATGCTATCTTTTGAGGATGATATTTCCAAAGAGGGATGCATGCTTAGGAAACTGCCCTGTTGCTGAACGATTTTCCCACAGTATATAGGGAAGAGATTTCATTGCACAACTTTATCCTCTTTTCAAATGGTGATGGACGCCGCTGGTCATGATCTGAGGCTCAGTTCTTGAGCAGACTTTTTTCTCTCTTTTTGTTTTTCATGTTTTAGTATCTCCGACATTCCAAGGACACTCCCTCTTTCTGTCTCTTTCTCTCACTCCTCTGTTCTTCAAGGAATCTCATGTAAGGAACAATGTAAGGTGTAAAGAAAGTCAAAGTAGTCCTGTGAAGTTCGCCTCATCTGGTCAAGCTGACGCTGAGGTTGACTAGTGACGGATATCCGATTACCCCTCCCTGATCCAAGAAAACCAAAGAAGTGCAGCAAGATTCTGTCAGAGTGCTAGAGGACATTACGTGACTTGTTGGACTTCACTCCCCATCAACTGGGACACGTGCTCCTGCCATCGGCAGACGACAGCGCTCACTCTGAGGCATGGGGTGGTATCGATGAAGCGCAGCGTTGGGTAGGTTTAACCCGTTGCCTTTTAATATTGACTTAGCCAGACACATGCCACGTGATGCGTCCCTGTTGTGACGACACAGTTGGCTGAACTCCAACAGCAGTCCAAGTTCAAACTGTGCATGATAATGGCCCTCGGATGTAGGACAGGCGAATTCGGTAGTCTTTGCCTTCTTCTAATCTTACTTCTCAGCTGTTCGGATGTAGCATTGTATGTAAAGGACACGATTTTGAGGTCAGGCTCACGATTATTTCTCCTGTTTTAAAAGTTCGTAAGACGCAAAGACTTTGACACCTTAACATAATTTATTGATTTCTTTTCAATCAACATATCATCATGCCATAGATTCCGCCTTTTAACTCATCATGCTACTGGCCATTAACTGGTGAACTGCTCCAACTCAGTAAATATGCAAATGTCATGCCATTGTATCTCAGAAAGAAAAAAAAAGGAGAAGATAAAATTAGAAATGTAAGGGATACGGAAATTGTTTACAAATGATGAAGACAATTTGATATGGCCGAGTGGCTTGTTTGTGAATATCAAAAGACCACACCAATAGTTTGGTCCTCGTTAGAAACAGAGATTTGATACATGACTGAATAGGAAATGACGCTGCCATCACCTCGGGCGTACTCATTAAGGAAGACCCTGTATCTTTATTTGCCTACTGATGACGTTACATCTCTCTTTTCCCCAAGTACTGTCACTTGAGAAGTCCCTAGTCTCAGACGGGCATTTCACATCAATACAATTTGTCGACAGAAATTATAGCCTCGGAGAGTTCGTTTTGCTTTACAATAACTATCATGTAACAACTGCATAGTGTCGAATTACGCCATTCAACATTGAGGTGGCGTTCTTTCCGTTACAGTCCAGAAGGTTTGTTAACGGCAATTTTGTTTCTACCAATCATATCTCTAACATACTTTTCTTATGATTCGTCTTCCTTGCTGATGAATTTCTTATTTTATTGCTATTTATAGCTTGAGTTTCCCTTGGAAAAGGCTATGTGTCCCGGTCCTCAAAACAAGAAAACAATCCAAAAATTATAAATGTTGGGAGCTACAAGTATTACATTACGAGACCATCTTTTCCGATACTTTAAATGCATTCTGTCGCATAACTTTGCGTTTTATGAATATTTTCTCGTAATGGTTAACCGTTATAATTGATATCGACCATCTATTCTAGGCTAACCCAAATAAAAAGTTAAACCTAATGAAAAAAAAAAAAAATTGCCAAGATCTAAGAAACATAAATTCATCTATCTTATTGTCGAGTTTTTGTTCATCATAAATGTGGCGAAAATGCAAGAATCAAGAATTTCATTTCGTCAAACAGTTGAAGTCTTCATGAAACAGTTTAAGTATTGATTATATTCATGGATGAGCAATATACTCTTGTGCGTTTTGCTAAATTTCTCTTGGAAAAAAGCACAGGACAATATGCTACTCATTCCGAGCATTCAGTATATCAGTATTTTTTCCTCTTTTTCACTGATAAGGTCCCACGTATGACACTTTAAGAACAAAATAATGTTAATTGAAAGCCTTATCTTTTGAATATTATAGATTTTATGAGAAATATTGCGGGTCATTTTGAAGGAAAGTGATAATTATCAAAGTTTTAGTTTGAAGATCATGTGATCACACTGATTCACGATTTTTAAGGTTTAATATTTTATGATTTTTAAACTAAATAATAATTTTTTTGATAACCCATGGTATCTGTATCATGGCTCGACCATTTATACGTGATAAAAGCACAAGATTGTGAAAGGGAATATGTCCACAGTTAAAGTGACCGTACTTGACTTTGTTTTGTTTGAATTTATTTGATAACTGGTGAATACTATAGAAGACGACAAAATGAAATTCAAATGCAATACTAAAAAAAAAAAAACAACTGGTGCACCTGATGAAATGACAAATAGAAATACACACAGAAACAAAAAAAAAAACACCCCAAAATAATGCTGAACTGCTAAAATACACATTCATGTATCATGCATGAGGATTCCCAGAAAACGCATTTAGTTTAAAAATTAGGAACATATATCTACAATGATTCCCACTTGGGGAGGAAAAAATATCTAAAATGCTCACAGCAAAAGAGCGCAGGAGGAGAAAATTAGAGTGGGATGAGAATTAGAGGAGCAGTGTTAAAAAGAATTCTCCTGCGAATACGATTTTTAATATGATTACAATTGTATTTATGCAAAAGCAATAAACGTTCAAAGGCTGCTTACAACGAGTCATTAAAGCAGCCCTACTCATGCAATTGAATTACTGAATCCATGTAGAAAATAAATGGCAAAATAACAGGACAGAGGTTTCTTCGATTTTTTGCGTCATCAGCAGAAATACGTTGAATATGAAGCACTGGCCCTTTTCAATTCTTTTTCCTAGCTTTTCCTTTCTTCGGATTCCTTCCGTAAAATGATGCAATTAACCCATTTCTAGTTTAAAAAAGCTTCGGAAAAAATGAAGAGATGAACTGAGTCAGTAACGTGTCTAAAGTAAGGGAGTTAAACTCATTATATGTTTGTAAAAAATAGGCTTTCTCGCGGGAGTCTGACCATAGTATAAAGCCATATAGTAGTTGGCTT
This sequence comes from Diadema antillarum, assembly GCF_040938485.1. NCBI lineage: Eukaryota > Metazoa > Echinodermata > Echinoidea > Diadematoida > Diadematidae > Diadema > Diadema antillarum. The sequence continues at coordinate 754,126 of NW_027271245.1, read as the reverse complement.
CATGTTTGGACGGAAACGTGGATGACCAGTAAGCGCGCCTTTTTTATTTATCTTGTGTCTGTCTTGTCATGTATGCACGTGTACTTCAAACCAGACGTCGATGAATCTTGAGTATAATATCAAGATCATTGTCTAGATTTCAAAAATAGAGCCAAATAAACAAGGTTGCATTAATGATTAAGTCTGAGCGGCAGGGGAGAAACGACTTGTTATTGATGACACGATGTATAGGCGCTCTCATAAATAGGTCGATTTCCTGATGAAACGAACATTTCCAGTAGATTACCGACGGGTATATAATGTGCTGCCGTTTTGCGACGAAAGGACAATAGACATGAAATCTGTGCGTTTTCTTTGTTTAAAGGTCAAAGGAAATCTGCCCCAGTAGTTTCCCCCCACCTTTGAATACTCGCCTTTCACGGCGATTGCATCATCTTTGTAAAACTATTTTCCTGTTTTAATTCAACTCCCATCATCCTCTCTGATTGTAACAAAGTACAAAATCACGAAACAACATCAAGGAAAATGTAAATGTATCAGGTGTTACTTGGTCGTTTATCTTGGTTTTTTTTTTTCTTTGCAGCAATGCTCAATCTGAAAGTGTTGTTTACCGTCCTCTCTATTATGTTCACATGTATTTTAATGATGAAATAAATCTTGTATAGAGGAATGAATTTTTTTTTTGTTTACCACATCCAGATCAAAATCAATGAAAAGTACTGTGAAATTGATATGAATGTGTGAATGAAAACGGAATTGCCAAGGTTCAGACGCGTCAACAAAGAGCAACGCAGATGTTCCTCCTTGGATTCCCTTTATGGTATGTTTAAGATAATTGATCACATTAAACACAGGTTACTTACCAAGTACCTAGCTTTCATCGATTAAATAAACCAACAATCGGCAAAGTGAAAATCTGGATTAAACACACACACACACACACACACACACACACACACACACACACACACACACACAGACAGACAGACAAGCACGCACACACACGCAAGAAAAACCCTCAACTACTATCCTTCGTTTCCAAAGAAGATTTAAGAGAGATTTCTTTGGCTATTTGAGATTATAGTCAGTGAGGTATAAATAACGGACGCCGCGGGCTGTTTTCTTCCGTATAGCGATATTGTGTTATCCCAAGGAGCTTGAAGCTTCGTGGTTATCCACGTGGGGAAAGGCACCCGCTGTGAATGCGAGTACGCTCTCTCGCTTACCACGATATACCTCAGTCCAATACGAATGCAACAGGGAATTTGGCAGATGTTCCGCCAAGGAGCCAGCGCCTTGCTTTCCAGGAATTTCGAACCGCCTTGCAGCCACCTCATCGGCTGGTTGACACCAGGCACCACAATATTGATCAGTAAGGAGCTGAAGACATGCCGATTTATGTTTGTTTGTTTGTTTGTTTGTTGTTGAGAAGGGTGGAGCGTCATGGATTCTGTTTAATTGAAAGAAAAGATTCTCTGTCGCACACATTTTAGTGAAAATGCTTTTGTGGTATTTCGCCTCCCCAAAGAATATTTTTAACGTATTTATAGATGTCATCTCTTGTCATGGACATTTGGCAGCAAACATAGATCACCAAAAGTATAGAGAAGATTTGTCTTCTTTAAAAATCTCATTATTACGGTTATTTTCATCCCTTTACGTTCTTACGATCAGACACCTTTTGCCTCTCCTTAGTACTAATCTAAAATCTATATTATCTGCTAATGTGACCAAATAGAATCAATTATTTGCTTTTGCGGTCGTTTTCAGTCATTATGCTTGATTATTCACAACAAAACTATTGATTATTTGGTCTTGTTGTAAGCCTTCAATTCTCCTTTTATACAAGGAGAGAAAGAATGAGAGATATATACCACACGCATTTATAAATCATCTTTTTATTTGTCTCTCCATCTCCTTCTTATCTCCCCCCTTTCTCTCTCTAATTCTCTCTCTATATATGTATGCATGTGTGTATGTGTGTATGTTCTCTTCTGTTTTCTTTGTGTGTTTGTAGGCATGTACATTTGAAATTCATGGTGATATGAAGTTCATCTGAGGAGACTTACTCATGCCGATAAATGAAGCCGCTTTGAGATGTCAAATCTGATAGTTAAAGTGGCGCCATCACTCTGTATCGTCACCACCACCCCCCGAACCACCGTCAATAGCACACGCATCACCTCTATCATCCTCAGAATAGCGTGAGGACAATTAATGAAATTGTCATAACAACGGCTTTGTCACACAACGCTTGTGGTGCTGGTAATTTGTTGTAATTTGTTCGCCCAGCCGAGAACAGCAGGTGTGTATGTGTTTGTTGTCTTTTTGTATTGTTAATTTGTTTAGTCTTTTTGTATTGTTATTTCTTTTATTCTGAGTACGCTATGGAGAAGAATACATAGAATCCCAGGGGAAGAATAAGACTTCTGTTGGAAACTATGCGTTAAGTCCGTAACGATTTTTGTCTGTCCCGTTTATTTTTACGTGTATTTCATTCATCTTGTACAATGTACTATGAAAGATTTCTGTCATTATGTTGTCTCCCTCTGTATAAATGTATTTTAAGGATCCCAAATGGTGATGATATGCGTTACAAATACATTTGTATGGTAGGAGACAAAGGATTATAATCTTTCATAAACACATCTTCACCCCCCCCCCCCTGCTTGAATAATCACTTGATTTCATTTGATAAACCTTCTCCGCCTCGCACTACTTAACATAATGATGTCGGCATTTCAGGGCCTGGGTATTCGTTCCAAGTTCATCGTGTCACTGCCGCAACATGGATAGCCAGGTGGTAGTGTCGTTGACCAGAAAGCAGTAGACATTGGTAGATGACAGGTTCTATTCCCACTACTTCTTTTTTTCCCCGACATGTCTATAAATCTGCAGGTGCGATCTTACAAATGCATTTGTACAGAGGGAGACAGGAGATTAAAATCTTTCATGGCACATCTTCACCGCTTTGCTTTGATAATCTCTCGATTTCATTTATTCATCTTCATCGTTGTGTGTGGTATGTCGCGCAATCAATACTTCAGTAAGTTTTGCATAAGATGTAATGAATAAACGTTATAATTCCATGAAGCTCAAGAACTCGAATTCTTATCTCTACGTGTTTCCTAGTTTCGATAGTGATTAATGCACACACATCAAATTTGCGTATGCATTATCTATGTGATTTATATGAGTAAAACTTATCATCATAAAGCGTAAGAAAGTATATATATATATATATATATATATATATATATATATATATATATATATATATATCTCGAGACAATAATGAGGACAGAAGATGTCGCATCACGATGCCGGCTGGTGGTAGAAGCTTTCGACCTCAAGTCTTCGTCAGCTTTATTGTCTGTTTCTTATCACATCAAAAATAAAACTGAAACCGAGTTCATGCTGCATTCACCAACAGTTTATTTCGGTAGACAAATTTTCGAGCGATTCGCTCTTTCAAGAGTTGACAAAGAACGAATCGCTCGAAAATTTGTGTGCCAAAATAAACTGTTGATGATTACAGCATGAACTTGGTTTCAGTTTTATTTTTGATGATATTATCACACCAACACGTGGAAAATTAACTTACTCAATGCATATATATACATTATAGCATATAGAGCTCAGTCATTAAATTTTGATTGTCAGTGGAAAGATTTAGTCTCTGGGTTATACTCATATTTTTCGGGGTAACTTGCAATCAGAAACGAAGGATACGCTTAAGTAAAGCATAGTGATCAACACACACACACACACACACACACACACACACACACACACGCACACACACACACACACACACACCTAACATGCGTATGCATTATTCATGTGATTCATATGAGTAAAACTTATCATCATCAAGGTTAAGTATAGAGTAAGGACAAATCATATATATATAATTGATGTCGTCCATTCATATAAATACATACACATATACGTACACACACACACATATATACTGTATGTATGTGTATATATATATATATATATATATATATATATATATATACATGTACATTAAGTATTGCATGAACTGATGTAATATCTACAGACATTCAGTATTTACTTCTATTCTATGTTAGAAGAGACGTACATGTATTGCAAGACTACATGATACAGTCCGGAATGGGAAAAGTGAAATGATTGTTCTCCGAAAGGTGTACCTACAAAACTTCTCCGAATTCCTTGGATTTTTTTGTCCCAAATTTAAACCTCTCTCTCTCTCTCTCTCTCTCTCTCTAAAAAAAATGTTAATAATAGTTAAAGAAGTTTTTGGGCTTCTGTTGTCTTAATAGACAATGAAAAACTCGGATTTTCTTTTTAAAGGTGATCATAAAGTTCATGCGCCATAACGCACACACATCATTCAAAGCAACAGGGCCAATCGTTGGACAGGATAATCTCCTTTGAGATTATGTTCTCTTTTATTTACACCACTCGATGAAAGAACCATTTTTGACATGAAATATTGTAATCATTCAACGTTACACACGAGCGTAAAGAAAATAGAATAACTTTATGCAAGAAGACAAGACCCAGTCATAATAAAGCATACTTACATGAAAAAAGACGTTTTCACTCTTGTTATTTACAACACGCCTATATAACAAATACATGTACATTGATTATCATCTATTGTGTCTAGCATGTCTTGAGCGTACTCCTGTAAAAAAAAAAAAAAAAAAAAAAAATCGGCATTAGCTACTTGGTCGGAAGTTTTTGTCTTTTTTTTCTAATTTCCACAACCACAAGTTTTGATACCCGAGAAAGAGATTTTGCGCATCCAAAGTCTACTTCTTCATTATCAAAAGGTCGATTACTGCTCTACACCTATGGAAAGCTGACCGTGTTTCATAAATCTGAAAAATTTGAATAGAAAACTAAACAACTGCACAATCTTATATGATTTTGTACGTAAACTTGCCCGTAAATTTTGGAATGTATTACTCCTTAAAAGACTTTTCTTCTAGGGACTTTGCAATACAGCAACAAAATATTTGGTGCAGCAAGGCCGCATAGAATCAATATCATACATCATCGATAATCTCCTTGTACGAATACAAAAAGTGAGAAACATAGAAAAAACACAACGATTTGATAGCATTATGAATGCATTTACTCCACAGAATTTATTATACAATATCAGCACTCAATTATCCGCATAAACGGATACATTGGCTTTATCACTGTGCGCACTTGGACTATGACAGTAATCTACAATAGATTCTTGAACAACAACACAACAGCACACAAAATGAACTGAGCACACTTATATCAATGCTACCTCTAGCACTTCTTGACCGTTGAACCCGAAGATATCACTAAAGATGTACAGTTTTGTAATCGATAGCTTGTTATGTTGCCAGATCTTTTGTATGAGGCGGAAAAAAACTGTACTCATGTTCCTTACAATTTATGCGATCAACAATGAACTGCAGATTGACCCATATATCCTACATTTACATCATATTTTCAAATTATAAGTTTCTACAATCTGTTAGGCGGCAAACGTAGAAAGAAAAAAAAGAGAGAACAGCTGGGTTACATGTTGTGCAGCTTGCATATTCTATACACGAGGAAAACAGCCAAGGGACATACTGTCAGGTTGGGATGGGTGTATAGGGCAGTGTATTGAATAATATGCAACGAATTTTCTTCAGTTTTGTTATGTTTAGTAAACGGACAGTGAGTATGATTTTTCCCATTTTAACTTCAGTTCTGTAGTCGCAACTGATCGAGTTAAATCGTGACCGGCGATAGTTATCACTTTTGCCAGCGTAATTTGGGTGTAACTCTGTGTGTATTTTAGCAAGCTGCTTGGCAGGATTTTCGTGGATATGGTACATGGTTATCCTCATTTCTCTATTACCAAACAAAATGATAATTTTAAATAAAATGGTAATAAATGTTCAGCAATAAGCATGACAACCACATTATTTAGAGGAAGAAGCCAAAATAACTATCAAGGAATTAAACTACACATTATAATGCCATTAAGTATTATAGTGTTTTCTCAGTTATCACGTACGCATGGACAAACATTTCTGGAGAATGCTATCAATATAATTTTGCAAACTTTTTTCTCTTTTTTTTTAAGAGAAGAGATCATGAAGTTCGTCTTGCCGTGTTCCTCTTCCCACAGTGGTTCACAAAGGTACTTTGAGGTTGACCGGACGACTTCCGCGAATTGTTAATCGTTATACCTTCTGGCATTTCCTGTTCGATGAGCACTGAAAAGTCTTGTTGCACCCCAGGCAATCCGAGTTACTCTTACATGGTCGATCTTCAATAGCGTCATCACACCCCTGAAAAGAAAAAAAAATGTTTGGAGATAAGCTATCAAAATGACGCAGGAGATAATTACAATGTCACATTGACCGAACATGTAAAGACACCATTTCAATCTATACAGTGAGTTTGAAAAAAAAAAACAAATCACACGTTTTCATCTGTCATGTTGATTCAAGGTGATTCACATTTTGAAACTATATCATTGTGCCTGAAATATATTGGAAGCAAAAACTCTGATGAAACTCCAAACGCCAAAGGAACTACTTGTAGATTTTAATAAAAATTGTTCAAATGGCTTGTTCATCGATGGTTGACTGACTGGAAACTCTAATAAGGCAAACAGTTCTTTAATAAAATGCAACAAAGTATCATTTCCCTATCGCTTATCTGTGTGACACTGATGTCTTTAGAATATTGTAATAAAAATATCTCTTTGTTAATCACCAATTCAAGTCTTTATCATTGTCTTCACTGATTGTAAAATGTGGCTCAATACCATGACTCAAGGTTAAATACCATTTTTCTACTTTTCTTTCTCTCTCTTTTTTTTTTTCTTTTTTGGTCTGGATGGGGGAGAGGAGGCATATCCGGCCGTACACAGTATTTCCTTTGACAAGTATATCGGGAAATTCTTACAACATGACGTTAATGAGAGAAATACGATCTAACAAGTAGTACAACTCTTACGCAATCCCTACCCCCTCCCTCACCACCAGCACCCTTGCCTCACCTTAACGTCAATAAGTTCCTTCTTGAACGGGGAATATTAGAAAACTGCGGAGTTCTCACCCTTTTTCTGTCCCTGAAGAGGCCAAACATCCCGGCGAAGGCGCCTGACGAGGACGAAGAGGAGGAGGACTCTGCATCCTCCTGTTCAGTCTCTGGCTGAGGATACGGCACGAAGGACATGAACCAACCGTCAGATGTGTCTGTGCCACTTCTCTCCGTCTCACTCGGAGAGACAAAGGTGCCAAAGTCTCCTCCAGGAAACGATTCTTCAACGACCCGCGGTGGCTGGCCTGGCCGCACGTGAATTGCTTTGCTGGTGCTTCCGGCTGCAGCTTCTTCAGCAGGGGCTGTATGGCGTGATGGTTTGTACGCTCCCCATACTCCAAAACCATCATCATCATCGTCATCATCATCATCACTGGTGGTTTTGGTGGCTGAGGATGTGATGACTCTACTCGGTCCGCTGAAAAAGCCCTTCGATGTGGGTTCCTTTTGAGTGTGCGTCGGGATGGGAGGACCCCACTCTCCAAACCCCTCATCGATCGGCTTTGGAGGCGCGGCCACCCCTGATGCTAAAGACGTTTCAGTGGCTGCACCAACGAGGGCATCCTCAACTGCTCCTAGGCGGTGACTTGGCTTGAAGGCGCCCCACACCGGCTTCACGTGACCTTTAATCGTCTGCTTCTCCGTTGTAAAGTGGCGCGGTGGGGTGGTCTCTCTTGCGGCTTTATGCGAGCCCAGCCCCAGTTCGCGGAGAACGGCTAGCTGGTGATGATGTGGTATGGCGTTCTTGTGCTCGAAATGGTGACGGTGATACTTAGAAGGCGACGCGGTGTGTTTTTTAGGGAACAAAGAGCGAGAATCGACAGTAGAGAAAGCACACAGCCACATAAGGACGAGGCTGACTAGTGAAAGCGTTCTGAAGGTTGCCATCACGTCTGTTGTCTCTGTTCTCTATTTCAAATATCCTCGAAGAATAGGCGATACACACAGTGTCCAAGCGGCTGTGCGTTACTTAAAGACAAAGGCCAGTGATGTGACAATGACCTGTAAAGAAAAAGAATATACAATAGAATAGTTAAACGATCACTAAAGAGTGAGCGAAGAATAAAGGTGTCTTTGAGTGTAATCTGTTCGACAAGGTAAGGTTCACTTCATATATTTTCACTCATGTTTATGAGCTGACAGGATTTAAGCAAAATGGCTTTGTGTCAACGTCAATCCCAAGACTGAAAGAAAAAAAAAATCGAAATGCTCTCTCGACATTTTGATGAACGGTCGTTCTTGTAAAGCAAAGCTAAAATCGAAAATTTGGTTATATTATCAACTTCTTGTTTAACATTTGGTGACAAACAGATAAAAGTGACAGAATCACGTCTGCAGCGTTAAGGAAATGATAACCATTAATCTAAAAATATTAAAATGACGCGAATGACGTGGCGTCAGTCTTTTTAACTTATTGCAATAAATACGAGTTCATGCGCCGTTTATACATCTGTACATCCTTCTGCAAAGTCCTTATGACGCCGTTTGTCAAACGAATGTTGCTCAAAGACAGGCAAATCTAAACAGACAGTGACAGGGCACTACGTGAAGAAATGAATCCCTCTTAGATCAATGTAAACTGTTAATATTGTCTGTAGCTTAGGCTGCTCATTAGTTTGTCTCACCTCCCTGGTTATTTCTAGCTTTCTCCACTGCTATACTGCTATAGTTACGTTGTGTAAATTCTGTATCGTGTAATATAGCTGTGACGGCAAGTGTGTTTTTTTTTTTCAAATCCGAATACAATTTGTAAGGATTAAAAGAGAAAAATGATAGTGTTACAGCAATGTGAATGTGCGAACACTCGATGAGACCCAAGCAAAACAAAAACAAAATACCCAAAAAAAGAAAGAGAAAAAAAAACCAAACAAACAAACAAACAACAAAAAGATAAAAACAACAAAACCAAAACAAAACCATGTTTTCTGTCCCTTTTTAAATAGAATTCGCACGATCATGTCCTAATAGTGATGATCTTCTATCATAAGTACAGATGATGCCAGGTTTAGGCTTTTAAAAGCATTGATATACATTATCAAAACTGTGGACGTTAGTTTGTGGCAGCATGCATACTTTAAAAGAAATAAACTTTACTTTTAAGGCTATTCGTTAGAGAGGCAAAATTCAGTTCCCTTCGCTCTATTCACATTCCTTCTTTGGTTTATTTTCAAAGTTGATGTCCACTTTCTCCCACACAAATCATGCTGTTTATCGATTTTAAGTAAATCTTCCCTACAACCTGCCTATCTCAAGACAAGAACATTCAAATATCCACAAAAGATCCTTTATAAATAATATCAAGCCAAAAGACGCTTACAGTACAATACATGTTCAACGCTGTAACAAGGAATTTGATGGTCCGATTCTACATTGTAGGAATTTCTTTGGAAGAACCCGTGTCGCTCAAACGTCAAATCAGTATTCTTGAAGAAACTTATTTGAAAAGTCAGATGCTTAATTGTACACAGAACCGTTTAAAAGAATATCATGTGAAAGAGATCAGCTGACATGTGATAGTTTTGTGATATAGTGAAGGCTCCATAGAGGGCATTTTCTTGACATCTCATGTTAAAGTGCAGTGCTCTGAAATTATGGAGCTGTTACCGTGTCTTCGACAGCCACAATCCTTTATTCATCACAAGCCATTGAGAGATATGAGAAAACACCGTACGTGTCTTCACCCCCCCCCCGTACACACACACAATAAACACATGTCACACCTTGCAGTGACACAATATACGCGGTGAAAATCATGATCTTTTTGGATGATTGATTATTTATTATTTATGATATCAATCGTTGTTTACTGCTTAGATCCACCGAAACATTCTATGCTATAAAGCACAGAAAATGACAATTTTTCGGCATTAAACTTGTCCTCTATGATGAATTAGCATGATTACTGAGTGAGGTATTAGATATCAGTGGGTGTGAATAATGTTGATGGCGCCTTAACTTTCGAACATCCTATCCATTTTTCTAAATTCTCAACTCAATTATGCGAATAATCCCCTCATCGCTTTGTCATAAACTCGGAGCTGGACCAGAGTAATCCTCACATTTCGATGATGCTGTTATTTCCATCGAGACCAGATTTGGAGTTCAAAACGTAATTCAAAATAATGCGGATCATATCCAAGGTGCAGCTAAAAGGTCACCCTTTTCCCGCACACGTCATCGGTGGGGCGTGTGCCGTTACCATGACGATAATCATTCTTTTCCAGACTTTTGTGGTGTTTTTATATGTTTTGGGTGTTATTAGTTTGACTGTTTGTTTGTTTGTTTTATTTGGACGAGCGTTTGTTGAATAAAAAAGAGAAAGAAGTGCGCTTCACTGTTAGAGCTTGTAAACGACTTTTTTCTTTTTAATCGGCTTTCCTGTGTTACACTTACGCGAAAAACTGAGGGATACATCAATTTTGTAAAAGGGCTTATGATTTACTTGGTTTGCTTGTTAAATTATCCGCCATGGTAACCCCGGAGACTTTTTCATCATTGTGGGCGCTCTTCGCCATCCGTCATTCTGTTTTGTTTCGTGTTTGTTTGGGTTTGTGTGTTTGTTTGTTTTTTTTTGACCAACAAATGAATGTTAGGAATCCATTCATTATAGGCCTTAAGTTTCAAAACGTCAAGGTGGGCATACTTTAGGTGGCTGAGCAAGCAAAGCTTCGGACAAACGCCAACCGTAGAGTGACAAGCTTCTGTGTACAATGCAATTTGTCAAGCTCTGGAAAGAGACATCCGGATACAAGGAACTCTACCTGGTACCTGAGAGGAATAAGATTGGAGGAGGCAACGTTTTGAGATACAATATCACACACTCAGAACTGCCTCATTATATGGCAAAGCTTTATACCAGGAATTCTGGTAACTCTCCCGGATTACGTCATCTACATCCAGAGATGGACGACGTTCTGTTTACCAGGACCGACTCTGCCTGAACCTCTGTACTTGAAGGTTACGTAAGAACGGGCAAATTAAAGAAGATTGAGCAGTCGTGTTTCACTTTAAATCTTTATCATTGTCGCGAATTTAGGGCAAGGAGCACAATCGTTGTTCCTCCATTTTATCTCTGAGGTCATCGTTAAATATCTAAATACGAGTTGCAATACTGCTTTCGTAGCCGATGTTTTACCATATTTGTATCAATATGCCTCACCATATTTTGCAATCTCTATCTAATATCTCTAACACGTCTCTTTGCATTGAACTCATTTTCTAATCACAAGCCCTTCCACTCTGGCACCGCGAATGCTTTGGGCAAACTGTTGGGTTTCATTTCTAGGTGTCCCAAATTCCTAGAAATGACAACTTATCAAAATAATAGACCACCTGACAAAAACACTCTGAAGGACCCATTTACTGATACGAATGACCTCTTCTGCTGTTGCAAAAAAATTTGATCCGTGACTTGGATCAAGCAAACATATCGAGTTCTGAAATATGCCCTGCGATCACAAATATCACTTTTGCAGACGTGCTTGTCGTCATGCACGAATTCCCATATAATATGTAAGAATTCGTACATGATTGACAAGCACATCTACAAATGTATATTATTCATTGCACCTGCGCAGAGTGATTAACCTCAAAACAAACCATTTTTTTTTCAGAGGACTTTCCCCTCTCTAGAGATATTTTTGTTTCTGCCAGTATAAGCACATACATACATACATACATACATACATGCATACATACATACATAGGACCTGTACACTCATTTTGTAACCATCAACTGACCTATTTGTTGAGATCTGTTATAATAGCTTCAAGTTTCCGTTGGTTTTCATTTAGTACTTCAGGTTTTCACCGAGTTCTCAATTTCAGAGTATATTCTGAATCTATATAGGAACATGTGCAATCGACAATCATTATAACTATCTTGGGATATCTTGGAAATGTCAATAAGATTGGGGGAAGATTAGCAGAACATTGTCGTGTCAATTATAACATTCCGTATAAGGATTGATACGAACAAGTGGATACGGTGATGGGCCGAGATAGTAATTCCGCACCGGATGAAAGTTACAAAGTAACTTTTCTCTGAAACATAAAGATGATATAATGTCTGTCCTTCATGCTTAAAAGAGGTTAAATCTTGAAGCGTTCGACGAGATTGTTGTTGATTTTTAAACACAGATCCAATCGTCATGCAGTATTTAATTCTGAGTGACGATGGACAAAGAATAGCATTCCTGGTATACGACGACACATCTGTCTAACGTAACTTATCCGATTTCCCAAGTCACACATTTCTTTAATTATTCAACATGAACGGCACAAGAGTTAACTTTATGTGATAGTTTGCCCCCCTTGAATCTCTGAAGCTTGCTTGTGTGCATTCGATAGGCAAAGAAGGTAAACAGTTATATGCCTGGTGCGTGGACAGTGGTACATGTATAATGTTAGATCCAATTCTGGCTTGTAACAATGGTCTGACCACCTGCCAATAGGGGAGAATAATTTCTCCGAGTTGAACTGATCATCAGTAAAAACGAGCACCCTTCATCAGTTAATTTTTACGTTTGAAATAGAATCATGACGGCTCTCTAATAATGATATTCGATGAGGGAGTATTTTGAGTGTTCTTTGATCTCGATGATTTGTAGGCGGGTGACTGCAGCTTCCAGACAAATCCTCCAAAGCCTGTTAATTAAGTTGCTAAGGTGCGTGGGTTAACAGGACTGGTGTATTATTTCACAGCACAGGTGGAATATTTCCTTTTCCTCCTCCCTGTCTCCTTAAGGTTTTGCTCCCTTCCTTATCTTTATACACCTACAATGTGACCCATGCATCTACTTATCTATCCCAAAACTCTCGTGAAACCCAACTGGCTTGCTCGTTAGCCGTGGTCCTGACATATTACACTCCCTGGATTGAACTCTACTCTGATTCATTGATTGGAGAAACACGAGCCGATCAATACTATCATATCTTCCTTAACCCGTGACTTGCTGTTAGTACGTGTGTCTATACAGTTTCGACAAAGTGAGGTACAATTGAGCGCAATATTTTTACGTTCCTACAACTCGCATAAACATCGTGTGCCTATAAATGTGATGTTGTTTTTCTTGTAATGTAAATTGGCAGTTCTCGAAACGCTTTCTTCCTTCTCGAGCTAGTCACATGTTTGCACAGTGTCATACGATTTCACCACCTCATTTTACTGGGATGCCGTCTCTCCAAAATTATCTCCAGTGCTTGCTCATCACGCCTTCTAGAAATAACTTCCATCTTAATCGAGACAGATGGCATTGACAAGTAATTACCTGTTGTAGGAGGTGTGGGGTGAAGAGAATTCTGCCTGTCGACATTTCATTACAGGCGGTGGAATATTGCAATTCAGTTTCATCCATATTTTTGGGTCGCTCTTATGAAACAGGCTAATTATTCTCCAAGAGTCCAAAATTTATATTTTCTTTGCCTGACGACTGAAAACATATCATACTTCAATTTTGAAGTTTCCTTCAGTTTCTACCACGATGATGAACATCTTCCGTACTTCAATTTTCTTGGCAAAATATTTCCATATTGTTCTTTGGAGAGTTCTTTGGCTATATAATTTCCAGCATAAAATCATTTCCCGCCACTCATCAATTTCCTTTCCCTTCTTGTAGTTCGGAAATAAAGCAACTTCATGGGTAGCATGGAGATTTATTTCTGTGTACGCCACAACAGCGAACCCTTTTGCACTGTGATGAAATTAGATTATTCTACAACTAGAGCAGATATATTTGATTTATGTGCATTGAGACTTTAGTTTCCGACTTTCCGTACAGTAAATGCAATCTCATCCGCATTTAAATAAGATTTTTAACCATTTGGAATTACAATGGAAATTAAGAATTAAAAAAAATATGTATTTGTCGCAGATGCTTGCTCACTTCAACTCAAGATGTCTATTCCTTGTAAACATTTTGATAACGAACTAGAGATAACATACAGGCGGACTAACAAATCACGAGAGAATGACGGCGCATGCAATTTGTAGAATTTACGACACAAAAAAAAAATGATCGGGAAAAAGTATAGATTTGTTGTTCTCGGTTTACGGTAATGGTCTTTTACTTATAAAGTTACAACCGAAGCACTTGAAACAATCTCACCTGTTATTTGAACATATCAAGTTTCAAGTTTTTTTTTCTTTCAAACTCAAAGACACAACTCGTCTTTCCATGAGGCATTCCATTTTCACCTTATTGTAGCGTCATAGTTATTTGAATAGGAATCCAGTATCAAATATCAGAAAACTGATCAGATCCAATTTACGCGGGAAATGGCGGGGCTCTCGCTTTCATCAAACCACTGCTAAAATAAGTCGGTGCTTCAGTTCGCAGACATGCAAACCTGACTGCGTTATGTCATAAATGCGTAATGGTACAGAGATTAAGGCATCCGCACGAAGAGATATCTGAATGCTCTGTATGCTATTGGAAGGTACTAGCTTATCCCACTGCGGGTTAGGGGCATACAAATTGGACGTACATGCTCTATAATATATACCTTCCGGTAACTTCAAAGGGTTACAGCTCGTTATTCCGAAGGTTCGTTATTCCGAAGGTTCATTGTTCCGAATTTCGTTTTCGGATTAACCAATCTTCGGAATAACGAACCTTAGGAATAACGCCACAAATTTTCGGATTAACGAACCCTTTTTCATTTTCGGATTAACGAACCTCTGGGTATAGGGAATTTGCGTGTTTCGGATTAACGACCCTTCGGAATAACGAACCTTCGGAATAGCGAACCTTCGGAATAACGAACAGCACCCCTTCAAAGATATCTTTAAAACAGATATCACTTTGGAAGTTTGGAGAAAGCTTAAACGTAGTTACAATAACAATAACAGTAACTATGACGAGCAGCGAGTAAGGCAGTCTCTGCCAGGACTAAATGAAACCCTGACACTGAACGGTTGACAATCGGTGTCGCTCGATATAGCGCACGCAAATTATTGAAGTGAAGTCTGCAACCCATCACTGCGAATCAACAAAACGTTTCCGACAGAATAGATGTCGGGTAATCAAGCTCCAGTGACAGATAACGACTGTTAATAAAGGCATAATTTTTCAACATTGCTACGATATATCTCCTGCCAGCTGTAATATCTGCAGGAATTGTGTTACTCATTTTGCCGGACAAAGCACGAATAATTTCTAATGGATGAAATCGTAAACGACAATTAGGCAATTAAACTTTCAAGTCCGTAATTAATTAGTTAATTCGTACCGGTAATCCTTTGGTCTCGTATGCTATACAATGTGAAAATTTGGGTCAACGAAAATTGATTTCGACGTCATAACAGTAACAATCGATGGAATCTGACCAAGTCTACAATATCAAAGGCAAGTTGAGCTTGCATGCGGAGCAAATGAGAATGAGGTATAGAGGGGAAACGAATGTTCAGCCACAGTGAAAAGCAGATAAAAGATTGTAACTGATATTTAGTCCAAGGTATACACCTGCTCGTTAGATGGTCGAAACCCAGCCCACTTCCTGAGGGATTGAAATCAAATTAGGTATGTATGAGACCGCTTTTCACCAACCACCCGAGTAGTATATGCACTTCTATATCCTAACTCCTTTTGATAGTTAAGACAACGTGCGCCAGCCTCTCGTTTTAAAGGGATGGTATAGTATTGGTTGAGATGAGGATTCAGCTTTTAATTTTTATTCGAGGTACTTAGAAACCACTTTATCAAATGTTACAGAGGATAAAATTCTAAGAGGAATTCAAGGCTTATTTGATGGAAATTAGTTTTGGAAATAGCTGACATATCCGTAAACAAAGTAAAACAAAGCAATCGTAATACATTTGTATTAGCATATGCTCTTTCATATTTCTTAAGAGGTTTCTCATTATCTCAAAAAAATCATCAAAACTTTGGAAACCTGATGCCCCATCTCAACTGAAACAAGATCGTCTGCGTGTTTGTATGTGTGTGTGTATGTGTGTGTGTGTGTGTGTGCGTTTGTGTGGGTGTGTGTGTATGTGTGTGTGTGTGTGTGTGTGTGTGTGTTTAGGCCTACACGTTGTAATACTTTTTTTTGGTTTTGTTCCTTTTTTCATGTTATTGAGGTAAATGTTTCTGGGTTTTTTTTTTGTGTGATTGCGTTCTACAGATACGTGGAAAGAATAATGCAACACATAATGCGCGCAGGTTTGCGTGTGTGTGTGTGTGTGTGCGTGCATGTGTGTGTGTGTGTGTGTGTGTGTTCCCATGTAAGTTGTTAATGCACCATTTGGGCATTTTGCAATCCTTACAGTATAGCACCATTTTTTTTATTCTCTTCTTAGATTCACCAATGTGATGACATTGGAATGACGTTAACACGTTGCTGTTCCAATCTAATTGAAGGCCTGGAGAAAGAGGCCGGGTCTCTCTCCGTATTCACATCACCATTTTGACCGTAATTCGATGGCAGACATTTTTCTTCTTTTTCTTTGTCCTTCTTCTTCTTCTCCTTCTCCTCCTTTTTACTTTTCTATTTTTCTTTTTTTCCCTCTTTGTGCGATAGCGCCAAAAGGTGCATGCAATAGAATGCATCTTAGAGCGAAACTATAAATAGAATCCATCTTAAATGAGGACAATATCACTTGAAATGTCTTTCTGTACTATTGATTTTTTTCCCCCTTCTCTTCACTATGAATACATATTCATGGCTAACAGAATACTTCGCTCAACCTCGTGTTTCGCATTCACATCACACAGAATGCCGTTCGGCAGCTCCTCCTTTTACGGTGACCATAATACAGAGTGACGTGCATTTTTTTTTTTTTTTTTTTACTGGTATCATTATTATTATCATTATTATTTCTTTATTTGATGTCACAAAGCTTCAACATGAGTTGCTGTAGTATTCCCTTTTTCTTTCTCTTCTTGTGGGTACTAATATTTACCTGTCTCTGGAAGAAGCAGTGGTTGTATTCTATGCGTGGATGAAGTTTCAGCAGAGGAAACCTCTTTGATATAAATACGGGATCATCATTTTGTTTGCCTGTTTTGTGTTTTCTGTGAAAAAAAAAATATTTTTATGGATTTTATTCTGAAATATATGTATATATATATATATATATATATATATATATATATATATATATATCAACAGTAAGTGATAAAAAGTCCGAGATTTGGCAGCCTTGTCAAGCAGTGAATCTTCCAACAACAACGCTTAAGTTGTATTTTCATCTTTAATCTTGTTATCAAGAATCATATCCATATTTTTGCGTATTACACGAAAGACAAAAACACGCATGGACGAGTTATTGGAAATCAAGTGTATGCTGCTAAATGGAAAAAAATGATACGCGTATCACTTGTATCTGTCATTGGAACAGACCTCTTTCACATCAGTCGTGAAAATTCTAATTCGTTCACATGTTTCATCTTATTCAGGGTAATAACGACTCTAAGAGTCCTAGGCTCCTCACATCCTGTCACGTTGGTAAACTTTGTGTCCATTTCGTTATTTTTGACCAAAATTGATGGTTGCCATCAAGACCCGCTATCATTACACTATCATTACATCTCGTTTAATCTGTTGGCGGTCCGATATTTTGATTAGAAATGTTGAAGCTGTCGGTGTCGTGCGAAATTACTCATTAATGTTAGTCATCATAGGCTCGTTTGTTTGAGACAGCTCGATGAATAAACAGACGCCTCCGCGAATGCCGGGATAAACCCTCCGTTAGACACAGATGTCAGAAAGGATAATGCACACGGTATTGCTGCAAGAGCTAGTATCATGGTGCCGCATTTCTCTCCTTAAACAATAATTCATGTTATGTGACTATTCTTGATTTCCCACCTTGGTTAGCGTTGTATTTTTTTTTCGAGGAACCTGCAGGTGAGTGCAACTGTTCATTGCGCAATTTATGAACCAATCAAGTCAATTAACGAAGAGGATATGTTTCATTTCTTTCTATCAGTATATTACCCATTCAGAAAATAATCTGAGCCATGGTAAATTGCAACTTGAGGAGATAAGAAATATATAAATCAAATTCAGCAAGGTTGTGAAAATGGGAATCAAAGTGAATTGATCATCTATTCATTTTTTATTCATCTATCTGTCTATCTATCTATCTATCTATCTATCTATCTATCTTAACTATCTGTATATACACATACACGTATGTATGTACGTATGTGTGTGTATGTGAAAATAAATTAACAAAAAAGCAAACCAAACAAAATGCTTCCTCTACAAAGTAAACAAAGAACGGTGATATAGAGTAAAACTTGTTTCCCAATATTCATAAGACTCGAGCACAAACTATTAATGGAAATCAGAATAAATGTATTGTTTCTTATTATAGGTTATAGGATGGATTCAGAAACCCTTACGACGGCGTAGAAGAGAACGAATGCAGGGAGAAAAAAAAGTTATGACTCATCTACTTTGAAAGATAAATGCTTAAATTTTGCTCGCATTTGTTGAGACAAATCAGTTCTATTGCTTAACAGCATTTCAGATTATCTTTTTCACCAAAAAGTAATCACTTGTAGTGACACGATCAAGGGGTCATGCTAGTACGTCAAGATACCTATTGAAAGAAAACAAAAATCTTCCCCTTTATATGGGAGACAAATGACGTGATGTTATAGTACACAGAAAACGGATTTAAGATTCTGCAGGAGATTTGCTAACTTGCCATGATTCACTTACTTTGATTTCACGTCACATCTATCACACCTTATCGGCGTGCTTGACAGATTAAGTACTATGATCTGAACCGCCCCAGCAAAACAATAATCACTATAAGACAACGTATTCATTATCATAGTTAAATGTATACCCCATTGTTAACATCCATCCGACCCAATCTACAGACAAGGCAATAAAAGCATTTTGCATAATCGAAACTGTAAAGTGCCTTGTCTGCCTCTCTGTCAGGAGAATCAGGCACCCAGATGACAACCAGATCATATCTTGGATGTTATAGAAGACCTTAAGATGAAAGAATGATACTAGCTCAGCTCACGGTTAAACGTGAGCACTTTGTGCCAAGGAAGATGAAAACGGCAAATAACAAACAAAGGTAACACAAGGTAGGAGGTTAGTCAAATAACTATTTTGCCAGAAGCAATGATAAGACGATTACAGATGTATTGTTTCTCTTTGGAGTGATAATCTATCATCTAATCGTCAAGCGCACGCAGATTAGTGATACGGACCTTGAAACTTTGAGCCCTGCGTTGGCAAGGGGAATTTCAGGATGTCAAAAGAAAAACTGGGCACTTTGAAAAGATCATGGATGAAATCTACCAAACAAAGGGGGATATAATTAAATCTACAAGACTCACCTTGGTGATGGAAATTTAGATCAGTCTTTTCTGCATTCAGCTTTAAATCAGTTCATCGCGAACTTTCTCTCTCTCTCTGCCGGTCTCTTTGTCTGCAAAAGTGTCTTAATGTCCTTTGAAGTGGTAGCACCGATTCCCACTCAGCTGCAGGGGTGCACGTGGAAAGCAGAGAGCCTCACTGGCGGCAGATCGAACCTCTGGAGCACATCTACAAGACATGAAACGTACCGATTTCTGCGTGTGAATGGGCGTGACACAGAGAGTTGTGGAGAGAGCAGTTCCAATGATGGTACACAGACATGAAGAGCGTGTCCACATCACTGGGCGACCTCACGAGAATCATCTGATTTCGAGCGAGTTTGGAGCTGGTAGAGAAACACAACCCCACTCCTTATATACTTCCCCTGATTTCATCGAGGTATCCCCGCTGCGCAAGCCGTCGAGTAGCAACCTTTGTAGCCAAACAAGTTGGTAGATCCCTGCTCTTTTTTTTTTCCCGCTTATTGTCTTTCTCTCTCTCCCCCAATACACGCGCGCGCAGTAATCGTGCATACATTCACCCAATAGACTGCTCTGGACAGAAACAGCTATTCATGACGTCACAACACGTTTTTTAAAAGATCAATACTTGGTAGGGACAGGTGCTGAATATGCGTTCAGCGTTCACCTTTTGCCTTTACCTACCATTTTTCTGTTGTTTCTTTCCCCTTTACTTACTGTCTTTGAATTTATTTCATACCCTCCCATTAAAACAAGAAAAATCATTGCATTTTATTCCTCAAACTGCGTAAAAAAATATGATCAGATGTTTAAAAAAATGTCCTTATCTTTAGAGACATGTCATAATTAATGTGGATGGAAATCATCAGTTGAGTGTATGTGAAAGAGAATGTATTAGGGATTATTTTTGATTGAGACCTAGTGGCTGATTGATCCTTCTATTTTGCTTTTTTATTAACCTAGACTTTTAGATACGTTTTGTTACCTATCTACCATAGAGGATAATATTGAAAATCACATAAATCTAAAGTTTAATAACGTCTGAGGCCATTTCGGGTTTCTTCTGGGAGATGTATTTCTCAATTTTCGAGAGCTTATGACAATTTTTCATTCTAGACTTATGCTACGAACTCGTCTGATATAAAATAAGAAACGACAATAATAAATTTCTATAGAGATGATAGATACACTCATTAAAAAAAGGTAATTTGATTGAACTGGGGTTACTTAGATATCCCCGTAATAGAAAAATGTTATTCTCAATGAATTTAAAAAGGCAAAAGAATTTAAACCAGGCAAGAGCATTGTCACGTGGACATATGTCATGGCTATGTATTCGGAATAAAAGGCAAACAGCACTTACCTTTTTTTTTTTGCCAGTTCTTCTTTGGCAAAAACGAATTGAATGAAAATTCGAAAAGGTCAATTCCTGAATATTTCATCCATCTCTCCTCCCTCTTTTTTCATCCTTCAGAACGACAAAGGCGATGCAAATCTATGTACGTCCCTTCACATACTTAATGTCATTGCCTGCAGCCCATGACATCACCCTATAACTCATGAATAGACAAATTTTGAAATAGCAGAAAGTAACGGTCTGTTGCCAAGCTCACTTGACCTTTAGTAGAAGCAATCATGAAAATACCTTGCGTTGATTGCACATAAATTGATATCTATTGTCGAGTTAAAAAAGATACCCCGGACAGCCTTTCAGTATTTTCGGGGTAGTGTTGAAAATATTTTGATTTCCAAAAACAATGAAACAAATGTACTTTTACTAACTGTTAACTTAAAGCATATCGTACGGAATCGCAAAATGTCAAGAAACACGAATCAACACACAATTTACGATAATGCCAATATGAAGAAAGTTAAATGAGTATAATGAAACTTTGATTCTGGCATGTCACTGAGAGACGCTTTCGATCCAAAATATCAGTTATTTGCGAAATTGGTTCCTTCAATCATATTTCTAATGTTGTAGTTAGAAATTACACAAGAAATGTCAATCTGTACACTTTCCAGCCCGCCCAGGGCGACACCAGCGAAACTGCAACAAAAGAGCAAAGAGTGAGGAGGCGGTAAGCACAAGGTCGCCTGGCGGAGCTATATATAAATACACTCACATGACCCTTTAGTGACCTACTACAGTTGTACTATAAATGCGACCCGAAATAGTCAGATAAAGAATAGTAAGGCGGGCTGAGAAACCGCCTATTGCTAGACCATTACTATATAGCACCAGAGAGGCATATGATTATGTAGTAAATGTGTATGTATGAATGAATGAATGAATGAATGTACATAACATATATATATATATATATATATATATATATATATATATATACATACGTACATACCTGCTACGCATTTACCTTTCTGATGCCATATTTATACGCAGATGATAATACATACAAGATTGTCGTCGATCTACTCAGTATACGATTTTGTTTTCAATATTCAGTGTCGTGCATTTGTTGTTCGCAATAGAAATATGAGTGAACATTTTGGTGTAAGGGAGATCATTGGGTAACTTCAGATTGATTTATATGTGTGGGAGTAGATTCCCAGAGCACTCTATCTCTCTTTGATACATCTATACAAGATCATCATCAAAATGTGATGTTAAAATGGTGATGGTGTGATATTAAGAAGTGATATATAAAAAGATAGTGTACATATTATTCTCTAACATCAAAATATCGAATGCGCGCACGCTCTCACATATCACAAATATTAACTTACTGTTTATGCTTGATATATTTAGTGATATTGCATCAGCCTTTCCGTTAGAATTTAAGAGGGTCAAGGTTAAGATATCATATTCTGAAAACTGGCAAATAGTGCCAAACATAGCATTTTCGACAGCGCAATATGTGAAAAATGCCGTCTTTCCTGGTCTGCCAAAGTCAGTAAATATTGCCTTGAAGGATACACATGACTTTTAAAAAGGACACCGCTGCTGCTTGCTATTTGATTAGTCTTTAGACAAGGCATTCAACACGTCATCGAAATATGGGCGAACTTTTTTTTTTTAATCGTGCCATAAAATATTTGGCCTTGTGTTTAGAAAGAATAATTGAAAAGTATGACGTCATTAACAGAATATTCAAATGTATATCATAAGAATCGTAGATATGAAGTCACACCGTAGTTCTTTGTATACGCCGTTTACACTGTCAACCGTCAGTGTATAACGCTCTCATGTGTTGATAAAGCAGCCAAAGCGCTGATCTATGGGATGCGAATAACCTTACAAGTTAATGGCATATGTAGTAGAAAATTACTGTATGAAACATTGCATAATTATGGGTCTAATTATAGACTGTCTCAAGGTAAAATTAGAGAAAGATTTGGCTATAATCTGCCCTTAAACTACCTCATCATCTTCTTACCAGGGATATGCGAAAAGAAAAGAACAAAAGATATCACGTTACCAACTGAGAAATAATGAACCCAAAACTTCCCTACCAAAGTAAAATATTTGTACTAACTTTGAGAGAAATAGCACGGTATGTCGCGTCAAAAAATCTGTAACAGCTTTCCAACCACTCTCAGATGTAAAAACCAAGTCAAAACGATTTATGTCTAACATTGATCACATCACATTACCCGTTTTATCAGGTAAATGGAGGTTTGTACAAAATAAAAACAATTCTTCATTCGAAAAAAATTTATGTATGTTCTGTCTATTCTGTCTATGATTTCAAGTAACTTGATCTATGATATTGCAAATGATTATGTTCCTTTTTTAATTTTTATTTTTGCTATATATGCGCCATTTTTAATTCCAAGTTAACTCTGTTTTTCCTTAACATTGCCAATATAATCTTTCACTCGTTGTGAATGTAATAAAAAAATAAATACTGTGTAATATCATGTCTTGTTTTATGCTGTAAACCGATACGGACTCACTGGGGAAAAAAAAGCCCTGAGGCAGATAGTGCATGGTTGTTGTTTCTTTAATTAAACGTACTAAAATAAATAAAAACAGAAACATGGATGGATTACCGCCTATGTTTTTTGCGGTGTGGTGAAAATATCTGAGCGCAGCCTAAAAGCAGGACAGGACATCATTTGCACATAGACAGGACAAACGCTATTTGAGCATTAAATAGACTTGCAGCATGCATACTGACTAGAACACTTCAGTACGCGAGCTCTTCACGAAACGCACCCCCCCCCCCCCCGTTAGGCAATAAGTGGCTCTTAAAATATGCCGCGCCAATAACAAACCCCTGACGGAATTTAAATGTTACAAATCCAAGAATTCTGTGTGTGTATATGTTAAGGGCTACTCTTGAGGGCGTGAGACAAGTTCGGAGGCTTCTCTTAGTCTATCAGACCCCTTGTTTTGATTCCATCTGTCTGTCCCCAGAATGATAATTCTATTACAGCAGCAATACGTTGCCCTGGATCCGCACGCCTCAATTCCTTGTGATAAATGTTCCAACGCGAATGGGTTGGGAAATTGAGTTCTGGATGGAAATTAACTTTAGATAGCAGCGATCGCCTTTGACTGATGACCCGCCTCCGTCATAGCCATTCGATTCAGACATTAAGTTCAATTATTCAAAGTATATGTGACAAGGATGCTGGAGGATCACATATCAACAGTTGCACGTAATTTTCGGATCTTTAAATTCTTTATGTAAACATTCATCTTTCTGGTTGAGAGAGCATGGCTTGATTGAGGTGGATCACAGGGAGGGGCTGTAGCGAGGCTTCAAATTCAAAACAAAGCAATGAGTAATTTTGTTATTAAATAAAACAAACGAAAACGATGTATAGCAAATTTTATACCGTGAAATCGTTCCATAGTGACTGAGCTTCTTTTTCAGTCAGTGTTTCCTTTTCTCTTCGAGCCCCCCCCCCCTGTAATCCTTGCAAAGGGTAAACAGCCCACACTGAATAACTCTTCCCCATTACGATGCACCCCTTATCACTATTCCATTCATGCAAGCTGATCAAAACATAATGAATACAGCCCCGTGGAGGAAAAACAGATTGTGGAGTATGTAGGTTAGGCAAACTGGGAAGAGAAATGATATGTAACAGAACGGGGATGAGGGAATAAAAACTAAGCGCGTTTGCACGACGGTAAGACGAATGGGCCCATTCATTCTTTTCATGCATGGGATGAGCGTGCCACAGAAATCTGTCTGTTTAAACCACCTTAGACTTCAGGCAGGACTGGGTGACAGTAAGGAACCCCCGAAAGATTGATACGCGTGCGTCAGCGCACTGCTCCTGGACCACTGGCGTAGCCAGGGGGGGGCGATGGGGGCGGTCGCCCCCCCTAAGATTTGGACCGGGGATTTGGGAGGCGGAAAAAAAAATGCGTGTATACTGTATGCATGCACATGAAGCGGGTCTCCTTTGCAACCTTTCATCAAATAAGATATTTTTTTGAATATTTCACTCAAAGTGTGCACCAGATCGTTGAATTTCAATTCAAAATATGCAAAATCTCTCGTGCTTGGGAGGGGGATACCCCCTCCAAAACCCTCCCCCTCTGTGCCTCTTTCCCTAGCTTAGTACACTTTTTAGATTTGCAAAAAAATTATGAATAATTCTGAGTGCACAAGACTTATCACTTATATTCCGAAAACTCAAGGTTACCTCATGTATAAGGGGAGTTTCCCCTTTTAATCGACCCTTTCCTCCCTCAGTCCCCCCCCCCATCAGTTTTTTTTTTTGTGATTTCCCAAATGTTGATTCCATTAAATATGCGTATACGAGATATCTCAATTTCAACCTTAAAAAGGCAAAAGCTCCATCGGAAGGGAAGGGCGGAGATAACACTCGCCCACGCCTTCTTCCTGCTCGCCCGCCCCTCCCCCCCCCCTTCCGCCATGCATAGAAGTAGACTGTGGCTATATACCCAGATCGCTTTATTTCAATTCTAAAAACGCAAAAGCTCCGCGAGCGGGAGGGGAAATCCCCCTTCCCCTAAGCTCTACCTCACTAGACTTTATACATACACACAGATGGTGCACATTCGGAATAAGAGCTAAATTCCGTGATTGTAACACTTCGATGAAAAAGTATTGCACCAAAAATGTGCACCAGATCGCTGAATTTCAGGTCTGAAAACGCAAAATCACGTTCGTGTGGGAGGGGATATGCCCCTATCTACACCCTCGTGTGCATGCTTTTTCTGTTTGATTGCTGAACAGACAGCGTTCATGATATTCAGTGTAAGAATTAATACAAGAAGATTATTTAAATGATACCATTTTATAGGCAAATTGTTCAATAATAATCTACACTAAAATATGCTGCAACCTTAAACAAATGGGACTGTTTCACGTCGATAAAACGCGCAAAAACATGCATCAAGTTGCACCATTTGCAACATCAAAATGCAAAAAGTTCTTACCGTGGGAGGGGGGACACCCCCCTCCCACACCCTCCCCTCCCCCTCGCTCGCTCCGGTCGCTCGGGTTCAGTCGCGTTCATGATATTCAGTGAAAAGAATTGATACTAGAGTGTATTTAAATGATACCATTTTATAGGCAAATTGTTCAATAATAATCTACACCAAAATATACTGCTACCTTAAACAAGTGGGACTGTTTCACGTCGATAAAACGCGCAAAAACATGCATCAAATTGCACCATTTGCAACATCAAAATGCAAAAATTTCTTACCGTGGGAGGGGGGACACCCCCCTCCCACACCCTCCCCTCCCCCCGCGCTCGCTCCGTTCGCTCGGGTTCAGTCGCGTTCATGATATTCAGTGAAAAGAATTAATACAAGAAGTGTATTTACATCATACCATATTATAGGCAAATTGTTCAATAATAATCTACAGTAAAGTATACTGCAACCTTAAACAAGTGGGACTGTTTCAACTCGTTAAAACACGCAAAAACATGCATCAAATTGCACCATTTGCAACATCAAAACGCAAAAAGTTCTTACCGTGGGAGGGGGGACACCCCCTCCCACACCCTCCCCTCCCCCTTCGCTCGCTCCGGTCGCCCGGGTTCAGTTGCGTTCATGATATTCAGTGAAAAGAATTGATACTAGAGTGTATTTAAATGATACCATTTTATAGGCAAATTGTTCAATAATAATCTACACTAAAATATACTGCTACCTTAAACAAGTGGGACTGTTTCACGTCGATAAAACGCGCAAAAACATGCATCAAATTGCACCATTTGCAACATCAAAATGCAAAAAGTTCTTACCGTGGGAGGGGGGACACCCCCCTCCCACACCCTCCCCTCCCCCTCGCTCGCTCCGGTCGCTCGGGTTCAGTCGCGTTCATGATATTCAGTGAAAAGAATTGATACTAGAGTGTATTTAAATGATACCATTTTATAGGCAAATTGTTCAATAATAATCTACACTAAAATATGCTGCAACCTTAAACAAATGGGACTGTTTCACGTCGATAAAACGCGCAAAAACATGCATCAAATTGCACCATTTGCAACATCAAAATGCAAAAAGTTCTCACCGTGGGAGGGGGGACACCCCCCTCCCACACCCTCCCCTCCCCTCCCCCTCGCTCGCTCCGCTCGCTCGGGTTCAGTCGCGTTCATGATATTCAGTGAAAAGAATTGATACAAGAAGTGTATTTAAATTATACCATTTTACAGGCAAATTGTTCAATAATAATCGCCATCAAAATAAACTGCTATCTTAAACAAGTGGGACTGTTTCACGTCGATAAAACGCGCAAAAACATGCATCAAATTGCACCATTTACAACATCATAATACAAAAAGTTCTTACCGTGGGAGGGGGGACACCCCCCTCCCACACCCTCCCCCCCCCCCCCCCCCCCCCTCGCTCGCTCCGCTCGCTCGGGCTCGGTCGCTTCGCTCCCTCGCAGACTAACCGCCCCCCCTAAGATGAAATCCTGGCTACGCCGTTGTCCTGGACGTTTTTCTTCTTGTGTTATTATCGGAGAGAATATCTTAAAAGGATGACTATCTTCATGTTTGAAAAGAAATGAATCTCAAAATTACAGAAGTGGATTGACAAAGTGAATACTTCATTGGTTACTAATTACATGGTACATTCCACAGGAAGAACACACTGCAGCGTTTGCCGAGTCTAAATCACTATATTACTACACGAGACTACAAAAACAGAATACATGTCATTTAACCGCAGGGGTATATTATTCACAATTTACATAATTCGAAGTCGATGAGTAGATTTAAAGCACTTCATGGCTCACAGCGACAGCTAATTACATCTTCGTTCCTTCTTCAAAGCCACGGTTCTTATCAAAGTTTCTTCGAGTAGATACTAAATCGGCAATGTCATGTAAAATGTACGAATACTCTCCATTACGTGAACTGTCGCGGAGAAAACAATTAAAGGGGAATTCCAGAAGATTTTCATAATTTCACATCATGTAGTTCATAAATCAATAGCTCAATGTATAGATTTATGGAATCTATTGTGGTTCTTGAGCAGAGAAACAATACTTTGAAAAACCTTAAACAAATTACACTGAGCAGGGATGATGACATAGCAGGATCACATATTTCAGAAATGTAGCAGTGTAATTCCATTACAGTACCACTTGCTTGCAAGTTCACCTGTGTATAATCTATGCATGCCTTCTTCTTTTGTTCTGCTCCCTTGAGCCCCAACTCGTGCATTCTTATGGTGACCCTGCCATGTCATCATCCTTGTTCATTGCAATTTGTTATAAATTTTGAAAATATTCTTATTCTTCATCCCAATTATCATAAATTCTGAAACTCTGTCCTCAGTACAACTAATTTATAGTTGTTCAAATGTAAAAATCTGGAAATCATCCGGAGGTTTCCTTAAATGCGGTACACCGTCTTAAAGAATGGTGTTGATGCAGTGTAAAACTCTGTGTTGTTATGTATAGAATTCTTTTCTGCCCTTCTCGGGTGACCATCATCTGTACTACATGGCACAAAAAAAAAATGATTCAGAAAAGAAAGCTTCTTGAGAGTACGGCGATTCCTAAATCGCAATCAACTATATGAACATGCATCTTCGCAAATTTCACTGCCTTGCGAAAACAAGTTTCTAGATTTCCCATAAGTGCAGTGTTCTTTGCATTTGCTTGCTTGCTTTTTGTTTGTTTGTTTGTTTAATTTTTGGGTTTTGTTACAAAGTATGGTGCTTCATATCAGCGCCCCCAACCCAGTGAACTCAGCCATCTTGTCTGATTCGATAAGAGTATGTTTGCATGTTTGGATGCAGTGTATTTGAATGAAGAAACATTAATTTCATATTATGATACGAGATCCCTCGACGCTGACAAATTTGTGGTTCAAGCATGTGCTTCCACATTGACTTTTCGCTGCCTTATTTTTGCTTCTTTCTTACCTGTTGTGGTTTCCGGCTCTTCAAAAGAGACAGTAATTCGTCGCTCAAAGAATAGCGGACACCGACGGAGCATGGCAAATTGAAAGTGAATGCCACGCGAACCCGACAAAGGATACCTCTTTGCACCGCGTCTTCTAGCTCACATGCCTCGAGGTGGGTGTGTCTTTGTTTGACAGAGGGTTTTTCCTCTCAGTTGCTCTTTCGAAGATCCGCCTGGGAGAGGGGGAAATAAGAGTTGCTTTATACTATACTAACAACCACGGGGGCTTAACTCTCACGGTCAGTCGAATTACCGAGTGACCGACATTTCGAAAAGGAAAAAAAAAAGATTGAACTTTAATGAAAAAGAAAAGAAAGAATTGTCTATACAAAACCTTTTTCATTTCATTTTAATTTATTTTTTTCCATCTCCAATAGAACTTGTAAATACATTTTTCTCTCCACATAAAATATAAGTACATAGTTATGTCAATATTACAAAATAATGATGAATGGAATTTATGGATATACAAATGATAGGGTGAAAAAGAAAAAGTACAAAAAAATTATGAAGTTAAGAAAATGCAGGAGATGGGGAGGAATGCTGAAGAAGTAAAGCTTGTAGGGTGCATTCCCCTCAAACATATAGTAAAACAATTTAACATCTTATATCATTTGATAACATAACAATGCTCTGGAGTACTATGATAGAAATACTCACAGTATTGCCCTTCCATCTACTCCAATACCTTTATGATGTTGCGCTGAGCATATTTGAAGTGTTGGAGATTGCAAGATTTTTTTTTGTCAGTGAATTCATTGCAGATATCATTTCTAAATTTCTGAATGTTGCATAAACTAAAGTTTAACTTGTTGTAAAATTGTAAGGAAGAATGTGTTTAGAAGAGAGACAATTCTCAGGTTCCACAGCAGCCATCATCTTGCGGTAGGCCTATGAAACATTTGATGCATACACGAAGTGACAATGGTCTATTCAACGCTAGTGTAATTTTGATGTGATCCAATCTCCAGTCTAAAACTAAACCTTACTTAATGTCTAAGTCAAGTCCGTTTGCATCCCAACATAATATCGCTCCTCTCTCTCTCTCTCTCTCTCTCTCTCTCTCTCTCTCTCTCTGTATCTCTCTCTCTTCTTTCTTCTTCTTCTTCTTCTTCTTCCTCTGATGTCCAAACATCAAGGAGTGATTGCTTCTTGAAAACATTGACTCAGTCATCAAACAAAAGACACCCAATCCGGTATTGATACACATCTCCACCTCCTTGCTGACGCAAGGCAGTCACCCCTAAAAGGTCTTCACGCATTCTAATCGGGGCGATTTGTGCTTCGAACATTCCACGTTGCATTTACACTTTAGGGCAAGTTACAGGTTTCATGTCTGGATTCCCGTCTAGTTCGATGATTGTTGTTGTTTTTTTTAATCGTTGATTCAGCGAAAAGGTCTCACTACCTGAGTGACAGATGAGAAAACGCTTCGATCGCAGTTTTTAACAGATCTAAGAAATGAACAATTCCATGCGGTTTCTTCGTCTCACTTTCTGTGGGTGAGTAGATATATCGTAGCACTCGCGGGGATGAGTGGAAGGTTTTTACTATATTCTGAAAGCAATATCCCGAATATGGTGTCCAAAGAAATTAGTCTTGAAACATCTTGAAATGTTTAATTATTCTCCATCGAAGTACGAGGGCTAGTCCCAATGTTTTCTCATTAATTCATCATTTTAATGGATTACGAAAATATGACGGTTTGTACCAACAGGTATGAAATGCCAATGGCGAGTGCAAACTCGATACCTGAAAATGAAAATATGCCTATACAGACCTGTGTGATGGACCCCAAGTGAACACAAAATTGATAACATATATGTTTTTGATAAAAACTCTAAATGTGCGAAACTTAGCGCGTTATATAATCGTGTAATATCCGCGCGAGCGTGTGTGTATGTGTGTGTGTGTGCGTGTGTGCGTTGAGCGTTGCAATAAACTCTTACACGAACAGCGTCAGCGTGACGTAATCAGGTCTAGAAGAGAGACAGAAAGTGACTGTGTAACAGAGTCAAGTGCATGAGGACGGTGGTAAAGCAAGTATTATCAGGGATGGTAAAAGTGTAGTTCTCACAAGATATCGGGAATAACCCAAGAGTTTGGTATTGAGGATGACGGAAAATAAGTGTCAACGAGTGTAAAGATGAAAGAAATCGAAATACGTTCAAGAGGGACCTTCAAAATATGAGTGGGAGAATGGACTAAGTGGTGCCTAAGAGGTCTAGTCACGGACGAACAAAAGCGTGTAATGATTTCCAGTTTAGAAGCTGTAAGGTAGATCTGCTAGCTGTGAGTCATTATTCCTTGTTTCATTTGTATACCCATGATTCCCATATATATATATATATATATATATATGTATATATATATATATATATATATATATATATATATATAATATATAATATATATAATATATATAATATATATATATATATATATATTATATATATAATATATATATATAATATATAATATATATATATAATACATATATATATATATATAATATATATATATATATATATATTTATATATATATATATATATATTTACGTTTAGAGTTGAAAACGCTGTTAACTGTGCGAACCATAACACGTGTGTGTCAGGACATTCATTGTATGACCTTATCCAATAATAAGAGCATTGTTGTGTGCCCCACTCATCAACTGCAGGGACACCGCACGCCTCTCATCTGCATCGACGATCATCACACTTTTGGCCCGAGGTCATCCCCAGCGCTCCTAACTTCTGGCATAATATGAGTGCATGCACCATACCAGGAGCTCATTTTATCCACTTCCTAATTTGACAATTACGGTGAACGAGTGCTTAGCCTGCTG
Source organism: Diadema antillarum (assembly GCF_040938485.1). Lineage (NCBI taxonomy): Eukaryota > Metazoa > Echinodermata > Echinoidea > Diadematoida > Diadematidae > Diadema > Diadema antillarum. Next base: position 722,512 of record NW_027271245.1, on the reverse strand, counting down.
CGAGTCGCCCCAGTGTGTTGTCAATGGCTCCGTTTCAACGTGGAAGTGATGGCGTCATTTTGTTCGCCAAAATAGGCGCCACCTGCACAGCTGAGGTAACGGAGCACCGGTAGTATCAAACCGGAATACCTATCAACACAAGCTACTGGTCGGCGTCCTGTCAGCTACTGTACATTATAACACAGGTTGTTACAGAGCTCTCGGAATGGCAAACAAAAACTAGGCAAAACAGACAAAGCAAAGAAGACAGGCTGTGAAGGACGGAGGCGGGGGCTGATGTTGGCGTCTAAACTAGAAACATCCTTGTTCGAATTTCGAGTGTAAAGCGACAGTAGGCATTGTGACGATTAGCAATAATATAATTGTTCCAAGTTTATGTAAAACAGAGAAAAAAGCTACCAAGAAATATTGAAAGAAGAATATTGTGATTCCTTCTACCGTAGTATATGCATTGGCTTAGTGAATCACGAGGAAATACCTCGCCCGTAGTATGAACTTCGCTGTAAAGACTTTACCATGTCTAAATGACCTTATAGCACAGACAAGTCTACAAAGTTATTGCATTCATAATTTTCTAATAAGAATACAATCTACCAGACATATATATGAAGCCCAAACCATATACTTTCACGCCAAGTGTATTTACTCGGTGTGGAATAAATCAGCGTTGCAATGACACCTTTATTAGTCAAATGTTCTCACATGAGCGGCAAAGCGATCCTCTGTCGGAGAGTTTTATTTACTTTTCACTCTTGAGACGGGTCACTTGGGATATGAGGCCCAAAGAAGAACGTGTCTCATTAAATGTTTTATAGCATCGGAACTCCAGAAAGTCCACGCGTTTCCTTCTTTTCCCGGTAATGTGTTTTTCGTATGAGTGGACCTACTTTTCGGGAAACAGATACAGTTGTTTATTCCACCAAGAGAGAGAAATAAGAACAGTGCGTTAATGATACACGAAGAAAGTAAACCTATAAGGTTACGTGGAGTTTGGGTAAAAACCGAAAGAAATCCGAATCTCTGGTTAATAAACGTTTACAACGTAGAAACTAAGTCAAATATAGAACCTAACAACATTCAAAAGATTTTGAACCGAGCACTATTATTACCCTTACCTGAATAAAGACCGTTAACTTGGACTTTGGTGCACCTATTAACTCAATATGAAACAACCTTTTCGACATCAAACATCTGTATCACGCATTTGTATACAGCTTCTGATTTTACTAAGTGGAAGACTATCTTTTGTGGGTAAGTTACAGTGTTTATGCACTTTTTTGTGTTCCCAAACCTCTGGTGTCCGTAGATGTGTAAAAATAATATTTGTTTGTTTTTATTTGTGATTGCTATCAATAAGTCTCCAAGACAAGTGAAAGAAAACAAACAACATTTTATGTTAAAATCATTGTGAAGCATATTATCACACTCACACACACACGCACACACACACACACACACACACACACAAATCATCTTTGACATGGCTTTGCAGTCGTTCTTTATGTCACTCTTTTTAAAAAACACAATCATGCTTGTCTCATGAATTTGATCCGTATCCTTAATTGCTTTTGGATTTAACCAAACGTCATTAAATGTGCTGAAGAACTTTTTTTTTTGGTCCTACCTCAGGCAAAGGCGATTGACTGGAAAACAAGATTGCTTTAGAGAGTGAAATACCTCTCATTTGTCTTAGATTCACCGAGTTATGTTAACTCTCTCAGTTTCGTAGGTACCATGTTTATATACAATGTCAATAGTATCACATGATATCGGTCTTAAGAGAGTTAAATCTGTCATGTGAGCAGTTTTCACAAACTTTTTGAATTGTGTCCTCATCTTTCGCCATGGTCCGTCCGCAAAAAAAAAAAACAAAAAAAAAACCAAACAAACAAAAAACTGATGTAATGTTTTCTGACGCTGGTCCGATTTGATCAATGATCCTTGCGATAGTGCGATAACGCGATAAACCTATATACTTGCTCATTTCGTCATAAATTCTCAAATGAATCAGCAGACACAGTAAGTTGAAAAGATTATAAACTAGACGTATTTTGCCTCCGGAAAATCTCACTTATTCTCTATGAATAATAATGATGACAGCTGCGCCGTGTAGATCTAAGTTGAATCAACGTAGAGATGACTTTTAGAGACAATACATAAATATTCATGGAAAAATAATCCTGTTACATACTTATAGGATATTTCAAAGTTGAAACCATTATATCGTTATCCATCTAAGCGGCGTGATCTGTTGGAATAGGGTGTGTCAATCATACCCTGAGGCAGCCTGGCCTGATTTATTTACAATTAGAATGACTTAATTACACCTTAACCTCGATTTTTTAAGGTAGGATTTAGATAATGTTTAACCCGATATTCCTAGAAACTCCTCACTTCATAAGGTATAGTGTGAAATATTCTCTCTCTGATTTTTTGATACACACACACACACACATACACACACACACACACACACACACATATATATGTATATATAACGAGAGTAAAGAAGAGGCGGTAGACGTTGCTTTTGAATCCTCACAATTTGATTTTACTTCGAGCTTTCGGGCTTTATATATATAAAGTATCTTTTGGTCACAGAATTGTCAAAAGCATCCTTACAGTGTCAGGACCATCAACTTGAAATTTTGTTCAGATTGTACAATGTTGCCGATTGGAGTAAAATAATTATTTGCTTATATTATAACATACTCTAAAATTGGCAACATACTATAAAGATTGACTGTCCTTTTTCTCTCCCTTTCCCCACGACCTTATGGTGATGAAATTATATAGATATTACCATTCTCTCCATTTTTATTTGTCGAGCAACGTAAAAGACGCTCACAAAAGGAAGAAAGAGAGGTACAAAGTTTTGATTCGAATGAAACCGATTACGACACCTCATTTGAAGCGATTGAGGTCGGACAAAGGGGATTCATTGACGCTGAAAGCAAAACTCGAATAAAGCAAATCCTCGCCAAGTGAAATTGTAACAAGAAACCAAAGGAGCTGTACAATGACCTTAGCAAGGCTGCACTTCTGCCTTCTTTTGTCATATTTTACAGCGGACACGAACAAACATGCAGTCTGATGCACCGTATATGTCGGTACATTGGTACATTGGTACAATTATTCTGTGCATAATCGTAAGGGAACTTACTTCACAAGGCCTTTTTGGCTTTTCTCAAGTTCTCTTTTTTCATTTTCACTGTTATACGTAAATGATTGATTATCCTTTTGTGTATTGTAAAATCCAATACTGTTGTATTGTTTTATCCGAAAATGAGATGAATAAACGAATTGAATTGAAAATTGAACATGTATAATCAGGTTTTGTATACCAAATTCCAATTTAATATGTTATGAAAGATCAACATATTGTAGATATTAAGATATTCATTCATTGAAAATGTTTTTATGTGATTATATATTGTATACACAGGTAAATCATTTGAAATTGAATTGTATATTGAAACGTTTTCCTGCTGTGTGATATTATCATTTTTGGTAATATTACTAGTATTTGCACACACCACCTACACGAATGATGCTGGAAAGTCAAAAATCCGTCCAACACATGATTAAATTCAAAGGTTGTATTGAAACAGAAATCTGGTGACCCGAATTTGTTTGAAAATTTCCGAATGATTTCCCTCATATTTTGTATCAGTGAGATATTTCATCAGATTTTGGCAAATGTAATTATTTTGTATGCGAAATGTTAAAAATAAAAAATTAATATCTTATTTACGTACTTGGCGGCAGAAAGCATGAACTCATTGCCCATTCTCGTCACAATGTACCCAGTTGTTTAGTAGATTCAGGGATCCCTATTGGTAGATTACATCAACTGATTGCACAGCAGGCATTAGAGATAATTATATTATGTTTCAGGCCCTTTGTGGGAACGTACCTTTCAAGGCCACCCTCTATCCCCATTTATATTTCTTCATTGTTTTAACCCTCTTTTTTTAATGTAAGTATAAATTGTTATGACCTCAACGGACACAAGGCCATCAATACCCCTTATGCAGACGATCAAACATCATTATCTTATCAAAATAAAAAGAGTATACATAGATACACATTTATCAGAATTCAGCTTTCACTCTCAGTTCATGTGTCTTTCCCTACAGAATGCAAAATGTAAAAGTTTGTTAATTAGTAGTGTATAAGTGTAATATTCTACAATGTTTATTGGTATATGGAATTAGATTACACTGAAAGAAGGCCCATTACAGTTTTTAGGACCACGGATATTTTCTCAGTGGGAAAGTTAATGAAGTTTTTCATTTTGTATAAAACGAAATGGGAAAAAAGAAGAAGTGCAGAACATCGACCGATTATTGATTCGTCCGGAGTATAGAGAAGGTTCCATAAAATAATGTCCGATATATATATTGATGGAATCGATATAGATGTTATAATTTTTGTTAGTGTTAATTATTATTGTTGATACTGGCGCATTGATTTCATGGATATTATTTATGTTGTATGTTGTTAAAATTGTGATTTGTAATCTTTGATGTATACCTGCAATTATCTGAAGGGATAATTGACCGGGTTATGTATAAACATTTTCTTGAATAAAGAAATGATTCAATCAAAATAAAAGATATGTAATGACATTTTGAGTTTCCGATGAATCATGACAAGTTAGTAATTTCTGCGGCATAGAACTTTGTGATTTGATAGTTTCTAGGGATCATATAGTTTTTTTCTGTGAAATAATTACAAAACCACTTAGGGAATATCAAAATACATACAATTCTTACTTCTTAGAGGAATTCAACTTTTATTTGATGAAAATTGATTTTGAAATGGCTGAGATATCCAAATACAAAATGGTCCTGATAAAAAAAAATGAGACCTATCTTTTATTAAGAACTCTTTATTTTACTTCTCTTTTTTGATATCTTAGTCATTTCAAAATCGATTTTTATCAAATAAACTTTGAATTCCTCTTAGAATTGTATGCTCTTTAACATTTCATAAGTATTTTCTAATAGTCTCGAGAAAAGTTAAAATCTGAGTCCCCCATCTCAACCAAAACTATACTTTAACTTTAGATCATGTTTCGTATGTCTGTTTTTTGTTTGAGCCAAAGTGATTCAAAGTGTTATTAAATTCTGTGTCAAATCAAATCTCTTTGATCAAAATCATTGCACATCTTCTGTAGATGTAGAAGTACTGGAAAAGTGTTTCCTGTTCATTCACGATGTCAGAGGAATTTCCAGCAGGAACGACACATGTCTTCGTTGTTAAGCTGCATTAAAACTAGAGCATGTTGCCCTGGTAAAGGTTTTCTTTTGTATGTGTGTATTTAATGCGTCAATGTAAGAGAGTCTGCGTGCATGCTTACTTTTAGATCGCATTGCCTGCTTCTGCCAACAGCCGTTTATCGTCTGATGTGGATGCGTGAAATTACTCCAGCAAAACGAATCCCCGACAGGTATCTTCAATTCTCCACAGTTGGCACAGGCTTAGCCTAAGAGTCTTAATCAATCTGTCCAGCCTGGCATCCTATCAATTACAAGACAAACCTGCAGGGTCAAGTGAATCCTTCGACGGTGAAGGGCCGTGTAGACAAAGAGAAACGACCGAATTAGTATCGACATGCTGGAAGGTATATTACAAGATGTGGAGTTGTTTTTCCCTTGTACTCCTACACGTAGAAATTTCAAATCGGATTTGTGAAGATAGCATATCGCCTGAGCAAATGTTTGCCAATTTGGCGATTGGATCAGTGATTGGGGGATTAGTCTTAGGAGGAGTACATAGAACGTACATTAACCTTTACGACTGTTCGCCCGGTATGGGTTCCCGTCCGGGTCGCTATGTGGCATAATATGCTGAACCACTTGCCGAGATTAATGGTCAGCGCATGATGACCATGCGAGTGGTCAAAATATGTAGGTTGGAAGCATTACGTAAACACGATGTTAAAAGTGGCTGATCGATGTATTCAAGGCGTCATGATTAAAGAGCGACAACAGCAATTACATCATTTTATTCTTATTGAACATCACGGTACGTTGGGTAAGAAATAGGCTAGTTGCGAACTTAAATGAATTGAGTACTTTGAAGTGTAATAGTGTTTTTTGTCAAATCTATACACAAGGCAGACCCTGGGAGCCTATTTGTATCGAACAAACGCACTTGTTTTTACATTTTCGATATAGTGATATTAAAATTACCTTACGTGCTAGGTTACGTCAAGAAGAAGTCCGCTATTCACAGAGTGTCTACCAAGATACGCATATGACCTTCAGGTTTTCTAGCACGTTGCTGGCAAATGTCATGTTGTGATTTTTGAAACGATACTTAATTAGAACCCCGCCCACACACAGGCACATACGCCGAGACACACCAAACCGTCTATTCTGTACACAAGTTCCGTGGACGCTGTCAGTGTGAATTGGTATTAATAACACGTGAACGCAAGCATTGGGGTCACGTGATATAATACACTCTCTGCTGGTCCGGGGACCTTTAAATTGAGCGATTGGGGAAAGAAATTCCAGCATTTATTGGGAGAGCTAATTTGCGCTTGCCGCTCAAAGACAATAACAACAATACTGACCGTTTACTTTATGTTGTCACTCGGTAAGGTACAGTAAATGGCAACAGTAATTTGATGGTAAGGTGAACATTGCTATTCTGGTATCGGTATGAAAAACCTGTTTATTGTATAAAGTACTATTAGCTGTTAATGACATTAGCGCTACGAAACCTAAATAAGATAAAGATACAATCATAGCACTATACAAATCGTAAAAGCCGTGATATCGCACACTGACATTCGAGTTGTTATAGTCTAATTACTTTGCCATGGCTTTGTTATGACTTATCTAATTGATATTATGTTAAGCCTTTATCATTAAGTATCGATTACATTTCATTTGGCATTTTCGTTGCAACCGGACAATCAAGTGCAATCTTATAAGCAAGCAATCATGATGAAGCGGATATAAATACAGCAATTTCCTAACGCGTGGCTGGGTCACGGTGTCAGGGGAGATTAAAACTTCTGGAACTCGGTGTTTTCACGATGGATTCATAGATTACAATACTATGATTCACCGTTTGTGCAGTCCAGCAATTATCATGCGAGAATGTCCACAAAAATGTAATGTATTGACGTCATGTAGTTGTTTCCCTAACAGATCGGGAACTTAAGCGCTATTTTCGTGCTGTTTTGATGGAGCCTTACGCAAAAGTTATTCCTCTATAAAGAGTTATTTTTGTTCCGATCTTGTACAGGTTTACACTGAAGTTGCTACTGACAAGAAGTTACTAAAGCGAATGAAAAAGCGACCACGTACTTCGCTGCGTGATCAGGAAAATGTGCGCAAGCACCAACAAGTTTTGGTTCTCGTATTCTGCTGTGCATAAATAATTTTCTTTCCACGCGCCTGGTTTAGTGACATCTCTGAAATGCCCAAGGGTTGAATATGCATGATTCGACAAAAAATGACTATGATGTATTAAATGCCACAAGTAACAATATCGAATCTCAGCATGAAGTTACTATCAATTGTTTCATTGTTGAGATGAAAAAAAAATCACTTTGAATAATTAGAGTATGTTGAGAGAAGGACAAACATAATATATGCCACATTCCCAAGTTGGTACGTTATACCACGGTAACATTTTTTAAAAAAGAATTCTAAGATGTTCCTGTAATGGGTTGTAGTGTTTTCGTATTGAATTCCAGAAGAAATCTTACAAAAACAGCAGCAGCGACGAAATGTTATTCAACTAAAAAGAACACACGTCTGGGACGAGTCAAGAATTTTATGAAGCTGTAGTAAGCACACTACATTATCTCGAAAACATGGAAAAAAAGATGACAACAGGTTTGACACTATTACGCCCATCACTTGTTTGGTCATGATGCTGCTGGGCATTCTTGACGATAAAATAAAACCAGAACGACATTTTGGTCTTTTATGTTTGTGACGCCGATGCTGGAGCTTTAAACACCCTTTTCCATATTGGCTGACATTTAGCTGGAATGAGGAAAGGATATAATATATCTCGTGATCATTTTCCGACTAAAATATGAGAAAGTTGTCTGATGCGTTATGGTTATATTTTAGACATTGATTTTTGTCAGCAGCACCATTGTAAGTTATTTTTTCTTGGTACTATTGGCGGCGTCACCTGCTTCGGTTTAAGAGATCATTTTTAAAAAGGTTGACGCAAAATGTCAAATATCTCTCGAGTACATTATCAAATCTCAGCGGGCTCGAAGAATTGCAGCCATTAAGTGACTAGTTTTCGTCTAAAACGCCACAATTTTCAAGATGAGACTTCACGAAGCCTTCCCCATCTGAACAGATACGAGATGACCGCAATCCAAATCCGATCAACACCTGTCTATGAGCATCACCTCTAAATAGAGCCTTGATCAGCGACTAAATACGTTTCAGTCCAGGTGCATGCCACGGTAAATTTGGAATAAGAAAACTTATTTGGCTTTTCGCTCTTCTTGACTTTTATTTGAAAAATAAACATGTTTTGATGGTGAAAGTTTATTCAGAAGTCTTTCTCAAAATATATTTCTTTTTAATGAGATTTAACTCCTCCGTTGGCCTTCACTCACTGGATGTCAATTTAGGTATTTGACAATAATAAGTGATAAGAAAAAGAAGGAAAATCCTTTCTGTGACCAATCACAACCTCTGTTACGGAGACTGCATAAAAATGATGGGATAGGAGTGGCGGACCGCGATTCTCAAAGCGTCATCTTCATCACATTGGTCATGTGTTCATTACGCTTAAAATAATTTATGCTTGTCATTGGGAAAAAGATAACACACAAGTGTATAAAAAAGTGAACATTACTTTGAGAAGCATCCGGATTAAAGCCCAACTTTGATGGCAGTGATGGAGGGACTTCTTTTTCTGTCCCTCAAACCAGAAAAGATAACGTGTAGTGAGTAAGTTTAAAAAAATACTAACGTCATCCAAATTGAACCAAAAAGTTGGAAGGAGACCGTCGCGGTATCCGATGTTGACAATTCAAATCGACCTCGACTGTGATGCAGTGGAAGTATTTATGAAATCAAACGGGTGTGCAATGTGTGATGCCTCCTTGATGAAATGTAGGAGCACTTTGGCAGTGTTTCTATGAAAATCGATAACGTGAGATTGTTGTTTGTCTTTGAAATAATGACCTCGGTGTAAAAGGACCTCAATCTAAGTAGTAATTACACACGTAATACCTTGTTTAAAGTCACATGGGAAATCACTGCATATTATTATCATATAGCGTGTGGCAAATAGATTATTTACGCTGCCCTTACAATGCATGCTAACAAAACACACTTGCAACCACACCTAACAACGCCTGCGGGGGGAGAGGGATAAATCCATACGCGTAAGTCGGTAAGTGTTGATTTGAACTATTGCTGTGATAACTGACAGTGATAAAGTGGTATTAACCTTCTTAATATTTGAATTTCTCCTCACCTTCTTCTACATGTTTTTAATGACATCATCCTTATGTTTTCCCTTCCAGGTATGTGCTGTCACAGTGACGCACAGTCATTATAAACGAAATGTTTTCTCCGCAAATAGTGATCGGTGAAAGTCGGGCGGTTACAGTTGAATGGATAAAATCAACAAATCACCTGTAACCACCGCATTTCTTGCCGGCGGGATTAACGATTTTCTCAATGTCACACGTAACAAAATGTGATCCTTAGTATTAACATAGAGCTGAAAAACTCGAACAAGGCAATCAAACAATCTCAGCAAATGAAGTGAAGGACGAAAAAAAAAAACCCCACCCACAACCAAATAAATAAACATAAGAGGAAATCTGTCACAGTCGAGCTTTAAAAAGATGCGTAGCCAACACATAAAGAAATTCACAACTTTTTCAATTTCCCGCAGGGCATCGCCACTTCAAATTCATCATTATAAAGATCAGTGAGCGATCACCACCAACGTTAATTGACTGAAAATACACGCGCAGGAGCTGCAGTTACCTCTCAGTAAAACCACCAAATTCTTCCATCACAAGTCTAGTAGAAGGACTTTCACACTTACCATGAATTCGTTTGTAAACTTGTTTCTTAACACGTTTCATGTATAGATGGAGTTTGCTTTTTTTACTGGTTGGGGGGGGGGAGTGAGACTGAGTGCAACCCTTGATAAAATCAAATCGGGTTTGACAGAATCAGATGTTTTTATATACAAATTTACTCTACTCTGGGTGAGGGTTTTTAGTATCATAGGTTACACTGCTGAAACCCCATCACTGGCAATACGAGGGGGTTCCTTCCTTGACCTTGTATTACATTCCACAGTCTTTTTGCTTGCACATACTACGCTTCATTGGGAAGCAATGGACTAATTTCTGTGTCTTGTCACTTAGTGTCACAAAACACGTATCAGATACATGATGAAAAACGAGTTTTTACTACATGTACGTGTAAAACTTCCCTATGTCTCTGCGCCAAACGCAATTTTAGCTACAGATATTTATACTCGAACAAGTTAACAACCCACATACAGAGTTACGAAAAATTCTGGTGCCGCTGGGCGTGGTGTGGTTTGGTTTGGTTCGTTTACTTCACCACATACGACATAACGACATATCCAGGGGCTGTGAGAATCATTTCGGCCGTGCAACAGCACGCAATTATTATCTTTTCCTTTCTCAGTGACGATACTGGTATGCTGTTAAAACATGCGCAAGATCAATCATAGACGTTTATTTCGCCAAGAGGGAGCGGTCGACAAATTGTAGGCTGTTTGCCGCTGAGCTATTCTACGCCTTACTTTGACTCCAGATTATGTGCATACGATATACTTCTCATTACGAGAGTGACGTACTCATGAAAAGATGGCCGGCGAGGGGGACGGGGGTGGGGTGGGCTCTCCTTTTTTTTTGCAGAAGATATAGGGACTGAATGTCCCCCCTCCCTTCCCCACTGTTTTGCAGCAAATATAGGCTGGGAGGGAAGTAGCGCTGAAATAAAAAATGCATACCTTTTTAAATTATATCATTTATCTATTTATTTTTGCTTGTCAGCCAATTTGGGCCCCCTTACTATCAAAAATGTAGCGCCGCCCCCGATATATTCTCTCATTTTCAGAGTGCTTTCAGATCTGTGCAAAGCAGACAATCTGATGTAATATGAATTCAGAAGTTGGCCGGTTTCGAGCAAACTCACTTGCAGGTTACATAAAAAGAAAGAGAAAAAGAAAGGCCTATAGAGATGCCGCGAAGCAGCTGAAAGGCCAAGGCCCTGTAGACGCACACCAGGCTGCCGGACCGCAGCTGATGTAATTTCTCGCATGTCTTACAACTCTGAAATTAGCGAGGGGGTACGCTCAACACGTCAGTCACTACAGTAACCTGCTGGGTAATTATCCAAAATACTCTTAGATATCGACTGTAAAATAGAAATGCATTGGATATCATTGTGAGATGTACAAAAAAAAAATCAAACGTGCTGGAATAACTCATTGGTGCTCTCTCTCTCCCCTCCCTCTCTCACCCCTCCCCTCTCTCTCCTTCTCTATCTCTCTCTCTTCCTCTCTTCTCTCTCTATGTAGGCCTAACAATGTACAAAATGCACTGGAAGAGCGATAGTGAGGAACTTTGGGTGATGTTCGTTATTCCGAAAGTTCGTAATCCGAAAATAAAATTATGGTTGATTTTATATATACCGTTTTCCAAAGGCTCTTTATTCCGAAACACACTAATGTTCGTTAATCCGAAAATGGAAAAAAAAAAAGTTATCGTTACTCGAACATTGTTTTGTGAAATTAATCCAAAGGTTCGAAATTCCGAAAATGAAACTAGGTTCGTTATTCGGAAGGTTCGTTAATCCAAAAATGAAATAAGATTCCTTATTGCGAAGGTTCGTTAAGCCGAGAATGAAGTAGGGTTCGTTCATTCGAAAATGAAAATAGGATGCGTACTAACGACTCTTCGGAATTGCGAACCCTATTTCGTTTTCGGATTAACGAACCTTCGGAATAACGAAATTTATTTCATTTAGGGACTGAAAAACCTTCGGAATGAAGATCTGTAACTTCAGCTTCATGCGAGGCAAGCTCAGTGCAGAATTCGTCGTAAGTATGCTTGTACACTAAAACGGGAAAGAAGGAATCGGATTTCCGCATTTAAGATCTGAGAGTCTGATCTCTCTCCATATGCTTTTCTCTTCTCTTCTCTCTGTAGGCTTTGTCTTATACTGTGATCCTCTATCTCTTTCTCGAGTTGTACATTTTAATGCTGTTGAAAACAGGTGACGATTCAGTTGCTGCTGGGTGGAAAGTTTGTATTATGTAGTCAATGATTACTTTGGGTTTAAGTTCACTCGATTGACCTGTGCGGAAGATAAAGGCTTGTTGACTACAATATCGGGAGCAGCCTCCCCTATATCTTCCATCAGTTACAGGTCGTTATTCCCAATGTTCGTTATTTCGAAAACGAAATAGATTCGCAATTCCGAAGATTCGTTGGTGCGCACCTTTTTTATTTTATTTTTTTTCATTTTCGGATTACCGAACCTTCGGAACAACGAACCTTATATGTCATACTGATCAAGGAACCTTATAGGAACAACGAATCTTATTGTCAATTTTGAAATTACGAACCTTCGGAATTACGGAACTTTGCAATAACGCCACAAATGTTCGGATTATAGTGAACCCTTTTCATTTTCGGATTAACGAACACGTAGGTATAGGGAATTTATGTGCTTCAGAATAACAAACCTTCACAATAACGAACATCACCCCTCCCATTTACCAAGCGGATAAAACAGTTAACATGACGAGAATAACATGGGGATACAAAATATACCTCTGTACGAGGTTTTATGATCTCAGCTTTATATGGCACTGACATCATGACCTTAAATCTAAGTAAATCCTGATGATTTACTTTCGAATTCATTGATATGACATTTGGTATACTAGATTACAATCTTGTTGAATTAAGAAATTTCAAATTCTCGTACTTATAAGAGCTTATGTCCTTAATCACTCACTTTTTCATATTAAGATAATTCATCTATACACATCGCATGCGTTGCAATGACCAAATCAATTTTACTGTATGTATCGTGACGTAGAAAGTTACATGTGTCTGTTAAGTGGACCCCTCTTGAAAACAACTTTCCATGTCGTCATTGCTGAGTAAGGCCACCAACCCGTATTTTTGGCAACTAAAATGGAATTATTATTTCATATAGATAAGTGTTAATTATTATCTTTAGTCGGAAATAAATTAACATACCATGCCGTCTCGGCCCAATTCTCTGATATATCTAATATTGTTAACTCGTGTCTAAATAAGCGAAACCTCTTAGAAGGCTCTTTGAATTCTCACACTGCCTGTAATCTGTGGACATTTTTTCAATGTTTGAACTACATAAGGAGAGAAAAACAAAGAAAACAAAGAAAGTAAGAGAAGGATACGTTTTTCAAATCGGTTGTAATAAAGCGCAAAACAGAATTAATGCTATGCACACTTGACGTCACACTTGTGCAGCGACATGAACAGTGTTGGGAGCTTGATGCAGCAAAGTCAGGTTAATAAGAACTCGGTATAAGAAGGCAATAACAAAATTTAAAAAAAAGATCAGTTTACTGTATCATCCGGAGGCTGTCACTGGAATCATCACGAAAGAAAAAGAAAGTGGAAGGCGGGAATTATATTCTGTTCTTGAATTCACGGGTGTAAAAAGTTAATTGATCGTTTGTCGTACGAAATAACTGCTGAAAGATGTCACCCGTCTGAGCAACAACAGTCGTAATTCGATTTCTTACATTGTCCATCTCCTCCCACTGCGCGGCACAGTATTGAATTTGGAAGAAGGTTCCGGATGATGGGGTGTACATACGCATGCGTGGTCAGTCCGTAATTCGATTAGACAATATGCGAAGGAAAAAAAACAACAACATTTGACAGCCGTGGCTCAGGTAGGAAGGAAACAAACAACCACGAAGTTTGAGTTGAAATGGGACGTGAAAGAGAGGAAAAAGAGGGAAGGATTAAAGGAAATGAGGAAGATGACAGGAAGGAAGGAAGGAAGGAAAGAAGGACAACAGATTTGATAGGATGGATAATGTAACACGTGTCAGGAAGGCAAAGCCATATCATGCGAAATGGAACCGTCAGAAAGCCTGGAGCTTATAGAAACGTACAGAGTGGGCGTGTGTTAACCTAGTGTGGGCGAATCTGCAAAAGGTTCATGTGATTTTTAAATGACGGTAAAATGAGAGAAATGGGTTACAGAAATCGGAACCAAGTTCTGATGTAGGTACGTTAATTTTGAGAGAGAGAGAGAAAAAAAACCCTGCTTTGAACATCGCAAGAATTCACGAAGAGATATAAGTATATCCATGATCACCGTAAAATCGAAAACATTCATTCATCAAACAGGTCATTTGGAGTCTCCAAACTGCACTCAAAATCTTCTTGTTTAATACATTTCAACCGACGGTATGACGTTAAATTGTCTACGTGAACTCCAGTCTGCTTATCAAAACTATTTTGAAATGTATCTAAACATGCCATATGAAAATAATGATTACTGTGTGACATTCTTTAATCCTACCATATGTAATCTAGTGTGGGCTACAAGTGCAAAAACTAATCTCAACTCTATTTATTTATTACAAAAGAAAGCCATACGCATCTGTACTGGCTCACAATACTTAGCCCACACCAATCCGCTTTTTTATCAGTTAAAAACACTGAATGTATTTGATATAAATACATTTCACTCTTTGCTTTTTATGTTTAAGTATTTGAACAACTTACTTCAAAACACTTTTCACGATTTCTTTAAACTGAATTATACTGTCCATTCGTATCCCACTCGCAATTCGCAAAATTTTCATTTACTGGTAGTAAATCCCCAAATTATTAATTGCACAAAAATCTATAAGACATAATGGACCAAATCTTTGGAACACACTCCCAGATTATGTTAAATCATGTAAAACGTTATATTCTTTTAAGGCTAGATTGAAAACTGTCAGATTACAATCTATGAACATAGCATCTGAATATGGAATTTGTTTTGTTTGATCACATTTCTTTTCCTGTAAATTGGATTTAAAACTACAGCAAATGTACGCAATGTTTCTGTGTCTATCATTTCATTTCATTCCCATTATCTTCATCATCACCACCATCACTTTCATCTTTATTATCACATTTTCCCCCTCATCATTACCCTGTCATCATCATTATCATCATCATAATTCACTTTACTTTTATTCGTATCTATGCACTAGAATATAAAACATAATGCATTTAAAGTGTATTATATTTTGTAGTATATCCCCTTTCCGCAAACAATATATGTGTATTATGTAGATAGGTCCCTGGGCTGCCACGTGTTCAAGCGTTTGCTTATAGTGGCCGTCCTTCTTCCGCATAATTTCTCAGGTAATTATTTGGAAATTTGGTAATACGAGTTATATTTTGTTAATGGAATTAATTTACACATCAATTTTCCTTCTTTGAAGCATGTACATTGTAATCTGTTTACTGATATTCTGTGTGATATTACTGAAAAGAATCTTGATTTATGCATGAAATTGTGTTGGAAGAAAAATAAATCAAACAAACAAACAAACAAACAAACAAATTGTACAGAATACGTCTTCCGACCTAACGAATACTCCTTCCATATCCCCCAACACCTTTCTCTTTCCAAGGAGGAAAGATTGCTCTCATTCCATCAAAGTAAATCTACTGTAGAATACTCTGTCTTCACAATAAGCCAGTTCGTAATTATCTCATGTATAGGCTGCACAATTGGACAAATTTGACCTTTCTCTTTTTTTTTCTTTCTCTCATTTGGTTAGGAACTTCAGTCGTTGTCATAGCGACATGATGTATAAACTTGACCGACGTAACAATCTATGGAATTCATGTTCAAACAAAGAATGAAAATGCGTAGACCAGGTGACTAAAACAACCAGTCAATTTACACATGGAGAAGGATCGATTTGATCAGTCTACATTGAAAGCATTGACGAACCTTTCCTACTTATATTCCCAAATACTAGGCTTTAATGAACACATTGTTGCCATCAGGTGGATATGCAGACAAGCACTATTTATAAGGATTACGTCATGAATAATCATTACATCACAGATGCTTATCTTAGTGAATTTAAAGCCACCATCGTAAATGACCCTTTTTTTCTGCTCATGCGCAAAGTGGATCCACGAACTGGCTTAATGTTCTTCAAGAGCTCATCCCGTCGCCGAATTATAGCCCTATACAAGTCCGATTTACTAGTAACAGATCTGTTTGCTGTGCTGCATCGACCTACGGTTGGGTGTCGAAGGGTCATCATTACGAATGTGGCCTCTTTCCACATAAAAAACTGTTTTTACATCCTCAGTGACAGCCCAAGTAGAATTGAGGAGAAGGAGAGGGGACAGGAAGGAAGAAGAAGGGGGGAAGGGAATTACAACTCTTGATACTAATGGCTGTGGAAATTCCGCTCTATTTTCTCACTGACTTTGATAGGAAGAACGAAGCCAAACACACAGAGAGTAAAAAGTGTCAGTAAAACTCGACGAAAATGGAATTGTATATAATTAAACATGTCAGAATCATGAAGTTGTTCTCTTATACGTCAATAGTAGGGCTATCAAATAAAACCACATGGAAATTGAATATGAATCATTTACGAAACATCCCCTTTGTAGAATCATTCTAACGTGAAGAACGCAATTTCTTCTTGCACGGATGATACCTGAACAGGCATGCTGACAGGATAGTCAGAAAGAACCTCTTGTTTTTGTCGTATTGAACAGGGAATGGAGTTTTACCTTTTGAAACAATTTTTAGAATGTGGCAAAGTTTTCAGGAGAAGAATGAACTATAAAACAAAAAGAACATCTTACACTTTTTTAAAATGCAAATTCTGCCATCTTTTTTTTTACCTCTGTGTGCGTTGCACTTATACCCATGCCGCCTGCCAAGAACCTTCGTCCTAGTAGCATAAAAATCTTGTTAACTTTAAATTGTGCATTTTCTCTACATTGCAGTGACAAATAACATAACGCCTGTTCTCCATATAAACTGTTGATTACCACTTAAACAAATGAAATATCATGTAGTGATAGCTGAATTATATTCCTTTCACATTGTTCCGTACATTTGCATAATCTTAGTAGCACCCACGGGCTACAGCGGTCTCTGTCTGCAGTGGCGACGGCGAACACATTTTTACAACATTCTAGTATCAGAACAGACGATGGAAAACACTTCTTGCACTTCAGGCTTTGGTGTGAATTCACATTAGAAGAACATACACGTGACATAACCCATTACGGAGGAGAGAAATAAGTAACGGAAAACAGTGTCCCATTTCTTATCTCGCAACTTTTAGCAACATTTAATTGACAACTTTGTTAAAAACCTTTTTTGAAGTAAATGGAGCCTACCAGGAAAAAGAGCTGTCGTACTGTATTTTCCCTCTAATAAAATTCTCTTTATTGTACCTTTGCGTAGAATAAATTTACGTTGGCATTTTCAGGATCATATATTTCCTCCAGGATGTCCAAACCCTATCCTCCTCCCCCCTCCCCCCCCCCCCCCGCCTCGGTTCGACGAGGAGAAATATAGGGGCTGAAATGCTCGTAGCACAAAATTATAATTTTTTTTTTTGGAGGGGGGGGGGGAATAAAGGCGGGTAAAATGTAAAGTATAGAAACAACGACTCAAGTCAGCACAATGAGCTACTCTTTCCAAAAAAGAAAAAAGAAAAGGCGTTTGCCCATAAGCACCGATTACCTGACCGATTGATATAATGATACGGATTGAATTTACTGCAGATGGTAGACACATTTTTTTTTTTGTATCAAAGGTAATTGAAATAATATCACGAGAATATAAGCCTTTCTTCAAGCCCACTACTTTCCATCCGTCATCATTGTGCTCTTTCGAATATAGGCCTACCTCATTTGTCATATTGATTCGCATCGACGGAAATGTCACTGAACTTTTCTTTTAGGATAATAAAGTAAGACTTCTGGTTCCTCTGTCATTTCCATTATTTTTCGTCTGGGGCATTCAACCACAGCCATGCACAACCACTTAAAATGATATAAGTACAGGTTTTATACTTTGCAATTTTATAGCCGAAGAAAATCTGATGCTATCTTTCTTTTTATCAAGAAAAATAGACGTGATGCTATCTTCTCATTCTTTTTTTTTTTAAAATTAGCATAAACAGGAAGCATTCTTTAAATTGATTTGGAGTCTGGTATTGAAATAATTGCCCAAGGTCAAAATACATGATGAAATCCGTATGTAAGATGTAAGCGTATGAAACGAATTATCGAGTAATAAAACTGCGACGGTTTCATAATTTGATGATAACCGATTTTGATCAATCATTTTGATTGGGGAAATACATATCAAACTCTTTTGGATAAATTACTTCTGCTACAAAAGAAGTCACTGCGTATTATATGTCACACTGCATATTTGTCTCATACTGATCCGTTATTTTTTGAAAATAAAATATTTAAAATTAAAGATTTGTATTTGTTTAATTTAGGACAATTTATGTATAATTACAATAAAAATAATCTTCCATATATATTTGAACCAATGTTTTCAAAAAATCAATCTGTTCATAATTATCCTACAAGGCAATCCAACGAATTTCATTTAGCATTTTTTAGGACTTTGCTGGAAACGTTTGCAAAAGATTCATGTAATATATATAAGAGACAAATTATAGAACAACATATAACAGGTACAATATTTAGGAAAAACACTGTATAAATTCTTCGTGGGCGAGCGGAAAATAAATTCGATTATGGAAAATAGTGATCCACTAAAAAGCAAAGCTTGTCGGACGTGGATCGCTAGATAAATAATGAGTAAATCATATACTATTCTATAATAATAATAATAATTCTTCATCTACGAGGGGCCAAAGTATTGGAACTCACTTCCCAACGACATAATAACAGCACAAACTTTGAATTCTTTTAAGAACAAATTAAAATTCTTTCTGTTGAAATCTTATGATATACAACCAAATTAGGTTCGGTTTCATTCTCTCAATCAAGTCGTTTGTTTGTTTGTTAGTTTGTTTGTTTTTACAAGTATTAAGATATCACACAGAAATCATCTTTTAAGGAAAACAATCTGTCTAACATAAGTTTACCTCAGATATTTCTTTCATTGTTTCTTTTACTTTGTGTACGTATTTTTTGAGGGTCCCATACCCTACAAGCTTTGCTTTTTAAGTGGGACCCTCCATTTCCATTCTAATCTTTGTATTAGGTATATACCTTAGAAACGAAATTCTGTTGTTACTCGTGACCACTTGTACGTTTTCTTTGAAATTGTTATAAATTTGTTCTGTAAATGGATTGTATATATTTTTTCTGTTTATTCAATGGAAATGGAAATAAAATTGAATTGAATTGAATTGAATTGATCAATTTTTGTCACTAAACTCCAGTCAGATATGAATAATAAAGGTAATAGATTTGTATGTTTAGCGTTGGATGATCCTGACACCGGTTTTGTTTTGTTTTGTTTTGTTTTGTTTTGTTTTGTTTTGTTTTAGAAGCAAAGAGACAATATGTATGAAACGCCTTACAAATATTTGTATCATACCCAGCAGCTTCAAGTGGTCAAAGTTGATGGCATCTCCAGGGACCAAGTAATTGATGATTATGGTGAAAAGGGAGCCTTTTCTTTCACTTTTCCCCCTAAAAGGAGGGCAGAAAGAGGGAGTGACAAAAAAAAGGAAAGAGAAGGAGAGAGAGAGAGGGGGGAGGGGGGGAAGAGAGGCTGGAAGATCAATCAAAGCAGAAAGTGGATAAGTAAATGATGAGCCATGAAATTTGTGCAAAGAGGCAAAATATGCAACGGAAAATGAAAAGAGCGGGCAATTGCCATGTCCGCTGCGCGAGCACGCACCAACAAACACTCGGACGGGGTGACGGCCCGGTTTCATAATGCAGTCTCCTCCCATATTTCCAGGCTCCCTCCTTAACTTCATTAGCTCTCAGTAAATGACGGTAAGACGAGGCCGATGAAAAGCTCATAGCTGCCATTAGGTGCCCATAGCACCCTTTTAACAACTATTTAAGGCTACAAAATGAGATATAATCACAAAGAGAAGCATTTTGCAATATGATTACGCAAACTTGCAGGTTAGAAAACACTCAGAAATATAAAAGCACTTCTCTATTGACACGAGACATAACGCTAAAGTAAGAAAGAGGACATACAAGTATAGTGAATTCAATTTTACATGGGGTCGCTCAAGTGGTGTGCATTGATGGAGCGTTTGGTCGGGCTTGCCGATTTTCGTTGATTACCATGACGACGGCTAAAGGTGAACAGATTGCAGAACGTGGCCAGGATGCCGGGATTGAAGATTAAACTGAGTGATTTATTTAAAATTTAAGGGAAGGGATCATCAAACTAGACCTTCTCTTCTTCAGAATTACCACTAATATCCGTGACTGACCGACCAATTTTACAAGAGCCCCGCTGTTTTTAGCGTATATCAGCCATGTTTATTCGTCTGAGTGATGTTAGTTCTCCACTCATCGGGCGAACTCTTGACTTCACGATAAACTTTGCCTTTTGTCGTGTATAGTTGTAACGAGATTGGTATGGTTGGCACGTAATAGTTCGGTGAGTTTGTTCTTCAAAGGAGGGAAAAACACCAAACAAACGAGGTTTAATCAAGTGTAATGAGAATAACTGCCCAATCTCAAGGGGAAAAAAGTTGTAGCGATGTTTTTATTCAATAAACAGCTTAAACATCGGGCTATAATTTCGCTTCTGACTGATCATATGGTAATTCAAAAGGTGACAGGTGTGTAAAATAATTTGAAAAAAAAAGCAAACCCACCGATGATTCTAGTTCGCCGTGCTCTTCCGGTTTCCACAGATTTAGTCTTTTTTCGAGGACGTTTTCCTTCCCTATACTTCATTTCATTCGCAAGACACAAATGCCTGGTATGGTCATTTTCCAGTCCGTGGCACCAATCATGAGGGTTAATTGAAATAATGATAATAATAATAATAGTAATAATAATAATAATAATTGATTTTAATTGGATATAAACTCCAAATTTTATTGTTCGAGAATGGAAATTCTTTTTGCCCAGTTGATCGTGGGCCCGGCAGCCACTGAGCAGTGCCAGATCGACGTTGCTCTAACCTTTTCAACTGTTGAACGGCAAACAGGTAGCAGCAACTCCCATCTTTTAACGTCTTTTGGTATGACGCGGCCGGGGTTTGAACCCACGACCTCCCGATTGTGAGGGCAGCCGCTCTACTCACTGAGCCAAAACATCGGTAGTTACTGGGTGCACTTTTGAATGAATTCTGGGGTAGTGAATTCAACTGTAATAGCCATAACATTACAATAAGACCTGAAGATGATATATGTTGGTTATCCCCCGTCTATGGATTCATCCCTAAAATACTCATCCGTTCGTGACTCTGATGAGAAACCCCATGTAATATGGATTCATCACCATATTTGATATCCCCTGCCGCACCAAATAACGAACAACAAACGAGCTTCTTTGGTCGAACAGAGGAAAAGGGAAGCAGAAAAGAAAAGTATGCCATGATACTATTTCAACACAAAGGCCATCAAAACAACTGCCTTGATCTCCTTAGTTTGTCTATTTTTGACGATTGTTTTGAGTGCACATCTAACACGACCTGAAGAAAATCAGAACGATACAAAGACTGCAGGGATAACTCCAAACAGTGCCGAAGATGTGTCGCTCTTTCAATGATAATACCTGGCAAATGATTTGGCATAACAAAGAAATAACACCATTCTGACCTACTTATTAACCTAGTTTGTGTGAATGTGTCCTGAGGGAAAATCATGTCGGTAAATAAGGTTCTAGTGTTGCATAGCATTTGAATGCATAATTGAGTTAGGAAATTACGTCTAATTGCACCTCACAGCTATTTTTGTTCTACTTAAAATATCACTCAATGACATAATCCTCGGGGTCAGGCACCTTTTGTCTCACCGTACGTGCGATATGATGATTAATGCAAGAAAGGTCGCAACATTGAGTTCATGGTATTCATGAATTTTCAGATGAAGTTAAGTTGGAAACTTGTTTTTGTGAATTAAACGTCTTTTTTTTTGTCTCCTGACAGCTTCTGCATACTCAATACGTTCGTCATGTCAAGTGCATGGAAACTTAAACTTTCTCATCGTAAAGGATGAAATATGTTTTATGTACAGATTAAAAAGGGATATAACTCTACTGCCAGACATCATGACTGAGGGCATTTAATCATAAGGCTATCTCGCTTTGTGACTTTATACTGTCAAATTTTAACAACACATCGCATGGTCAAAACTAACTTTAGAATCAACTTATACACGGGCGGTCCCTGCCAAGATGTTACAAATATTACAGCGGAAAAGTTGTGTCTTCTACGCACCGAGGCTACCAATCGCTCTTCACACTCATAGTGTCATAGCAATCACCAAATTGCACCCCCTTCACGCATCCTTGAATACAGGAGAGTGGTACGTCTTATTTTGGCCGCTTTCTGAAAAAAAAGCCAAAATAACATCCTTCAAAGTCTACCAGAAAGCAAACAAACAATCAATTGAATAAAGAGGGAATTCAGTCAACCTTAGAAAGAGTCTCAATGTTTGTTTTCAGTAGCTGTCTTTGGTTTCCTGACGAGATCCTGTAGGAAATGAGAAAGAGAAACTCCAAACCAGAGCCGGATGAGGCTGACGGCAGGTGTAGGGAGCTCGAATCTCATGGCATCACATCGGTCATGTCTTCACCAAGGAGATACACAGCCAAAAGATACCCTATCGCCTATAGAGCTTTTAAAGAGCCGTAAAATGTGCTCAACAACGCTGTTGACGAAACTTTTCTCGTCTAACCTCGCTGGAGAGACCAGTAATTGATATCGACGACTAGGATCTTCGAGCTGGGGAAAGTTGACCGACGACCTCGAGAGGCACGAAGTCGCATCGTCTCATCGCCCTGGAGCTCCGTGGAGCACCAGGACTTCTGCCGTAAAATCCCCCATAGTCCATCGTAGCGGAATTCGCCACATCGCATCAGGGACTTGGTACTAGTACTTCGCATAAAGCGCTGCATGTAAATAAAGTGATATAGTATCGGGAATGGATATGACATTTGCGATTCTGTAGCTTCTTGTATCATTGCTGTATTTTGGTGTTTTTGTTTCGAAAAAAGGACAATGACATTATAATACAATTGCAAATGACAAAGACTTATTAAGATATCGATGTTTGATGGCAACCGCGACCATACAACAGGTGAGTCATCTGGAAATGATAAAGACATATCAACCATGATGATGATGACGATGATGACGATGATGATGATGATGAAATTCAAAATCGTAATGCTAATGACCATAGTGATAGCAATGATAAGAAGTAGTGATCGCGATATGAAATGATGCCATCAAATTATTTCTTGGGCATATGATGAGATATAGGAAGGTCCGTGGAAGAAGGTCGTGTCAGCCATGTGAAAAAAAAAATGGATAACTTGAGGTTCTAATGAATCGTGATGGTACTTGAGAGGATCATGACTGATATCAGATCACGTCATCTCCCACGATGGCAGTGGATAACTAGCAATACTGATTCCCGATTCACATTTCCAAGGTACCATGTAAGTCCATATAATATTGCATTCACATCAGAAATAGTAAAGGCTATTATTCCTTGTACTAATACAAGGAAATTTCAGAAGATAATTTGAACTACTATACCTTGTGCAATGAATAGTTTATTTTTTACCTCTCTCTTCAGGTGAACTTTATCCCGTGCCCTATGTCTTATATCATGATTACGCCGATTTTACAGCGCTAAAATAGAATATAAAAAAGACTAAATCGTCCAATGTTACAATTCACCAAACTTATGTCTTGACATTAAATGCTTGTCGGCAATGACGCTTTACTACGTGTAAGTTTTTCTCTCGCTCAAACAAATGAATGCAAAAGTCTGCTTTTTAGGTACATGGATTTTATAACAATAGCTAGTAGTTCACTGGTACTGCGTCATTAGATCAGATTTTATGACCTCCTTTTACAATGGACTTGATCTGATATAGAAGGATTACTTCAAAAGAACACCATGCACACTCAGAAAATGCATCAAGTATTGAATAGAAGGAAAATGATTACGACAGTTCAACGTGTCCTGCTAATCTCTGCAAAATCAATACCCTTTTCTCTTCGAGAGAGAAGGGTCTCTTTCCAGTATTAATCGCAAGAGTGCATGCCTGATTTTGTCAAAGGATTTTTTTTTGTACTCACCCTCGATCGGCCAGAGAGGAGTGCGACCTCCTTAATTAGGTCGTGGTAGAAGGGAGGTTTTGCGTTGATATCTTGTCGGTGTCTTCATGCTAGTGATGTCATTGATGACGTCTGAATGTCTGTTTGTACTCCTTAAGGCAGGAAAGAAAGGAAGAAGCTTGGAGAATTCGGCGCCATTACGAAAATGACGAGGGAAAAAAAAACCTCACAAATTCTGGCAGGAGCATTAATGGTCTCTATTCATGCCCGCAGTGCGGATAGCTCTTAGTAGATACTCGTGTGCAGACGTTGGGTGCGAGGCATAGCCGACCGTGCGAGCGGCGCAAAATGATCACCTAGCGAGAAGATCACAATATGACACAGACTTTGGTGAAAGATGGCAAATGCCAGGGGGAGACAGTCTGTGCTGCGTTTGGACTCCTGATTAGCTACCTGAGTGTGGAAAATCGACAACAAAAGCCCATCTTTAATGTCATTCCGGCAAAATCTCCTTCCTTGGCGTTGGCTTTCTTTCTTTCCTTTTTTGTTCGCCCCTCCTTGCCAGGTTTAATCATGAAAGGTTGAATGCGGCCTTACTTGTACTTTACGCCATCATCTTTCACATCTCCTGCGCTTTGCTTTATCTTTTCAACATGAGCTGTAGGAATACAGGGCCCCTTGATCTGGCTGAATGATTAAAATGCATGTGTCTTGTGACGATACTTGATGTGTTGTTAGAAGCCATCATGACCTTTCACCTTGTCTTTATGTCAAAGGGTGTTGCGCCTAGAAAATTAATGAAAAGATTTACGGGTATGGACAGTATAGGAAACTAGCGCCTCTTTTCCCTATCTATAAGACGCAGCCCAAACACTTCGACTGAAGGTGAGGTATGAGAGATATACAATATCTACACACTAGAAATAACAGTATGCCTACATGATTACTACAGAATACAAAAGACAAAAGTACAATCTAACACATAATTAACCTGTATACATTGCATGTTGTGAATAGTTTTCCCGGGTAGCTCTGGTCGTAGAGGGAGTAAACGATGACTCGGGGTGAGAAGAATAATGTTATCAAACTTTCATGTCAAATTGTGACAATGAGACGATCTATAGTTACAACCACATGGCTTTGACGGCAAACAATACTACGCTGAAATCCATCTAACATTAATAGGTTGTGTTTGCGTTATCCGTAGCCAGTGCTTCAGTTTTTCTTCTTAGATATTTGAATCGACCGTAAAACGTGATAATGGTATTGTGGTCAGCTGGTGAAAGGGTAAACGCACATTACATGTTCTGTTGCGTCTGCCTCACGCTCCGCCCATTTCGAGCTTCCCTCTTTTTTCTTTTTTTTTGTGGGAGGTGGGAGGGAGTTGAATACTTCTTCTCCTACTTTCCCTTCTTCTTCTACTTCTTCATTCCTTCCTTCTCTCTATCTCTCCCGGGAAAATACACACATCCTTTCATACTCCAACTGTTACGCGAGCCGTGCCGTATGCTCGTACGCTCCGATAATTATGTCATCGTATTCTTCTTCCCCTTCTCTGGAGTATTCTCTTCCCCAGCATCTTTTTTTTTCTACCCAATTGTCATTTCCTCTTTTTAATCGTATCGTAATACAAATGAGGATTTTTTTTTTATAGTTGTATTATATACATTGTATGTAAATTCATGTAACTGGCGCCATATCTAAAAGACCTGTACAATATATTATTTTTAAATTCCCTATTGGAAACTAAACTCTGCGTGATAGCCTTTTTATACCCTCACTCAAGTTCTTATCCTTTTTTGTCGGAGCAATACAAAGCTCAAGTGTGGTATAAATTACATTTCTTTTCGCTCACCAATTGTCATGTCCGTTCCAATGCAGAGCCTTGTTGTCTTCAATTTTTTTTTTTCAAAATTGAAAAAATCAGTTGTGTCTCTTTTGTTACTCTTTATTTCAAACTATGCTGGTTCTTGCATTATTAACAGCAAATAGTTTGTAACAATAATCAATTTAGATTCTTTTCTTTCATTTGGTCATGGAAAATGTATATGACGGTACGTCCAACAGTCAGAATTTAGATATTTCAACAAATAGTATATTTCATTTCGCACGATTTCTTCGTCAAATTAGCAGATTTTATGCTTTGCACTGACAGTTACTTTCATTGCTTTAATCAAAATCGCTTGCTTTTGCATTGTTTCCCCCTTAACAGTATAGAGCGACGATGAGTGAAGACATGCGTTTGGGCGTCGCACAGTTTAAACCGTTTTACTTCACTCCTGACATGACGGTTTTCCCACCAAGCATCAGATAGTGACCATGGGTATCCTAAATTTTAGTTACAAATTTCCAATAGCATTTTACCGTACGTATTTGATTACACGCACAAAAAACAACAACGAACGGATACACTCTTGCACTCAAGCAAACATAATAATCATGTCATGTAGAATGATTTTCCACGTGATACAGCACTATATAAAACCTCCCCTCGTAAAAACATATATTGATGTGTTGCTCTTTTCTCTCTCTCTCTTCCTCTCTCTCTGTCCCTCTCTCAGTCTTTCTCTATCTTTATCATTATCTTTATTTTTCGACACAATTCAAGACATTTTGTTTAACAAAGTGGCAAATCCTCTTATCGTCGGCCTCATGCCAAAAGGGCCTTAACACCATAGACTTTGTACACTATTAGTGCCCTTTTGGCATGAGGCCGACGTTATATGTCATAATGCATGTTATTTATGAGATATGTTTTGACTTCGATGTGCCTTGTTTAAATATGTTTGTATTGTAAGTTGATAAAGTTGTCTTACTTTTCAAACGATAAAATGACAAAAAAAAATCGATTCTTTTTTTACTACCATAGATTGAATTCTCAAAGCAGACTTTACCTTTGTCGTTAAATCATTATTTCAGGTTCTGGATTCTTCCTGAAGAGTCACTAACCAAAATCAAACGCAGACCTCTAGGGAAAGGGGAGGAGGAAGAGGAGGAGGAAGAGGAGGAGGCGGCGGAAAAAGTGAAGTTACCATACTGCATACATTTGGTGATGACGAAAAATGATGACAATTGCATTCCGGAAGTGAGAGCTCTTCAGCAATACGTGGGAGCCAATTGAATACACGAGTTGATGCATGGAATGTAACACTTAACACTTAACGTCAAGTATCACCATAATAGCCTTCAACACCGCATGACACCAAGTATCCTACGACAACACCAAATATGACACCAGTGCTGTATCAGCAGACACGTAAGAGGGCGATCACGTGGCGACATGTTAACATTTTACCGGTGACAATCTCAATGACGTCTTTGCTCATTATAGCGATGCAGTCATCACGAGTGTGACAGCAGCCTAATTAGAACGCCTGAAGCCTCACAGCTGTATGTCAAACGTGATTCTGGTTGCTGGAAGAAACTGTAGCCATGCTTGACACATGTCCACAAGCTGATAAAGCACATGGTGCCTTGTCATACGAGAACGTCTGCTCATTCAAGATTATTTGAATAAATGTATCAACTGAAATGTCAGAGAGGAACCCAATTGATATATTAGCACCTTTAGTGGGTTACAAAAAACTTTATCATTCTTCAATTCAGAGTCATATTGTATTACATATAGATTCAACGTCCTCGAGCAGGGTTTGGATCAAGAAATGAATATGGGGCTTTCTATCTTCATTTAAACCTTTCTAGCAAGATGACTTGCGCTGACAGGCACAGACAAACGTATTTCCAGTAACAGAAGAGAGAATGACGTGAGCGAAAAGAAAAACTCTACGACGTGCAAGGAAGGTCAAGCCACTTTTCGTACAAGCTATCAGTGACTGGTCCGTTGCATCGAGCATTAGACAATCAAATATCCTAACGAAATAAAGGCAGTCATGCAGGCATTGCTTCTTCCTCCACAGTTTCGATCTCTTCCGAGCTTTGCGTCTGCATCCCACGCGGTGGTCCAGTGGTGGACATACACAATGTCATGTAGATCAAACAATTCTCTTTACCCCCTCAAACAAACAAACAAACAAACAGACAAACAGAGCCAATAAGAAACATACATACAATCAAGCCAACAAACAATATTAAATAAGTATCGTCAACAATCCTCTCTTTAGGTTTAAAATGCGATCTGATAAACCTTCATTAAAGTCGACTTTCATGGTTTTCTAACCGACGAAAAATTTTCTCAGATTTCCATGTTTCACATTCTTCCAGCAACCGCAAAAACAAAGTGAATTTCGGTCTCGTGATTGAAACCTCTCCCTGAATCTTTCTGTAATGAACGAATAATTTCCTTTCATCGATACCTGCGAATATGAGCTTTCTCCCATTCTTACAATGCTCACAATTTGAATCAAAATCTACTAAATATAATGATTTACAAACTACTAGAGAAAATACCACGGAAACGTGGATTTTTGTAGTCATGCATTAGCTAGTTCGCCTGGCACATTAAAAGCGAACGACACAATGTGCACCATCTTCACTTCCTGAGGAACATTGAGTGCATGTATGCTGGATAGCTGTACGTCAAGAGCAAATGGCAAGAAATACAACGCCCTCTTTACGTATACTATTTTGAGAGAGATGCAACTGTGGATAATAAATGTCTGACTTCATCAAACTGGTTCCATGATGACAAAATTTAAGCCATAATCGTACTGTCAATTTGCTGAGTATTCAACTATGCAGACTGTGGATTCACAACAAGGCTGAAAAAGTGTAGAGAGCTTGTAATACCTGTAATCAACATTTTTAAAAGTTTTTGAAACGAGGGCAGCTGGTGTTGCCTCGCTGGTCACTTCCCCTGTCCAGCCGGGGATGATCTCCCTCCCTAATTGGTCATCAAATCAGATCAAAGAGGATATAATCAAAGAAGTCATGAATGGATCATGAACAATTCTGTTTGCTGGTCATCGGTCGAAAGCAATATGGTTTATCTTTTCCCCGGACAAATCGTGGCATTTATACAACCGATCAAATTCTACAGGTTTTTTGTTAAGAAACCTTTAAAGTTCGGAGTACCCCTCCTCCGCGTTAGTTACCCTACACTTATTTTCAATCCAAAGAACAGATTTTACGTTTGAAAGAGATGAGAAAGACGGTGGAGGCGTAATTGATCGCTTGTTGAATGTGTGGACGATTTGTCCAGCGGACAGCATGATATCGATTCATTGCGAACAAAACGATCACATTTCCTCTTCTCGTATTATGTTCATCGAAAGTGTTTTGTTGTTCTTTTTGTTTTGTACCAATGGTCCACCCTGGAAGGATGTCCAATTGTGTTGACTGCTGCGAATCTTTGACGGAGAAAGAAAAAAGAAAAGTGTGGGTAGCCGCACGACGCCGCTGCTCCCAGCTAGGCTTATTCGTGGCGAGGCTGAAGAAATAGAAGTACAAGGCATATAACAGGCAGCAGGTCACTACGCGACACAGACACGTTTAATTAAAAACGAAAATACACCGTGAAAACTGTAATGTGGTATAGCCATGTAGAACATGTTCTGTTTCATTACACATCCCTCTCTCCAATGATGTATATATATATATATATATACATACATATATGTATATATACATATATGTATATATACATATATATATATATGTATATACATATGTGTGTGTGTGTGTGTGTGATTACAAACATAAATGTGTGTACACATGATATGAAAAGAAAGTGTGCTTATATTTATAAGCATTTATTTCACTTTATTTAGATATTCATTTTATTCGATCTTATTCAACAACGGGGTAGTCTTTGCAGAGCCCTACTTATATTCCATCTATATCGAAACATTATCAAAATATTCCATAGATTGTGAAGCCTAGATGCATGGTATCTATATCAACTGTATTATGTGAATAATATCGTTTTTGTTCTGCTTGTTTGTTTGTATGTTTCCTTTTTTTTCATTTAAAAACATGGTTGGATAGCCCACATTCTGAGGATATGTCACGACAAAAACTATCATTGTGAGGCGTCCAAGAGAGCTTACTGTCTGGTCTATGGTTAATTCTTTTTTTTAACTGTCTTTTTACAATACGAACACGGAAACCTGACTGACAATATACAATTACAATGAAAAGTAAACACAAATACGGATGCAATCCGTATCATATCAGCTCAACTCAATTTGGATTGTAGAAGGTGATATCTTATGAAGATATAAACACATTGGAGAGTGAATAAACAGTGAACGTTCAGATTTCGATGAGGATCTTAGTCTCAATCTCACCAGGTCTCCCTCCCTCACATCTGTCACTTTTTCACCTTTGGGTTTCTTGACAATGATCATTCCTGAATCCACAGTTTTAAATCTTTGCTTTCCAGACCTCTTGTCACCCTTGGTATAGTGCTTGAATTAAGAGGTATCATGGCAAGCTTTCATTGATAAAGGCTGCCTTGAACCTAATGAAGTCTTTTCTCGAGTTGAATCTGGCCTCGCAGACGTCCTCTCTGTATTTTGGCTTGTACCGCATCCATGTAGATCATCTAAATTTTCCATTGTCTTTGTCTGCGTTTTTGTTGTTGGTGTTGCTATTCATGCATTAAATCAATATGTATTTAAATGAAGCGCACATATACCCTGGATTCAACCACACGTTAAAATCGTGACGTCAGTGTGAGCTCACAAACGCACCTGGACGTAAACCACTTTTTGACGTCATAATTGCCAATGTACGCAGCCAGTCATATTGCAGAGTACAGTTCGTCGCTAATACTTTCGCATTCGTAATCATTATACACACTATTGAGTGTCGCATTGGTTTAAACTCTATACTATGAATAGAATGAGAAGAACAAAAATAATAGTTCAAATGATTACTTACTTTGCTTAAGTGTGCAAACAACCAGCGAAAGCACTCCTATACAGAAAATACGGTCGTGTTGATTGATATTAATTTTGCTTCATACATGTGACTAAACCTATTCAATAAATATAGTTTTCACTTATGGTTTTCTTCACTTTCAAGTTTTTATTTTCATTCTTTATTTTCCTTATAATTACCAGGATAAAAGAAGTGACACAAAACAAAGAGAAAGCAAAACATGGAAAGGGTAGTGATCTTTAAAAAAAGGAAACCCACGCAGATAAACACAGATACGATCAAGATATGGGGCAAGAAGGCGAGGCGTGATTTCATCGAGGACTATTATCAATCACTATCTTGACAGCCACTCTGCGGATTTCTAGAAAGGAAAATCTGAAACTGTTTATGCCACTATGTAGACTCACAACGATCCATCAACACGACATTGTCTCTTGATAATCATAAAGATAAGTATTAGCATCTTTCTCGTTACCTTCTATCCCGTCATCACTCTGCTCTGATGATGACCATGACTACTACTGGGTTAATCATTCCCCATAAATCATAAAAATCACCACCACCATCATCCATAGAGAACTTTTGCAGTCTTCCTTAATGTCCAAACAGTTGGTTTTGCGGTTTCCTCTGTTTTTTAATACCACGTTAACAGTTTAAAACATACATCAATAACACCGTATCATCATTTTAGCACTATCCTCTTTTGTGACGTCATTGACGAGTCCAAACTCTTGATCATCGTCATTGGGACGATGATGACCGAGAACTACAGTACGTCATCATCAGCAGTATCGTTGTCATCATAATCTTCCGTCTACCACTGTCGATGCCATTGTCGTGGTCATACTTATTGCCATCATGACTTTGGCCACCAACGTCATGTGATCATCATCATCTTTCGAATGCTCTTCGACTTTAAAGGAATGGTATATTTTTTGTTGAGATGGGGCTTCACGTTTTTACCTTTTTTAAGAAGATAATGAGAAACCACTTATGAAATATGAAAGAGTATGCATACTCAAAGTGGAAATCAAAGTTCATTTGAGGAAAAATTGGTTTTGAAATGGCTGAGATGTCCAAAACAAGCGATCCTAATAATAGGTGAGACCCACCTTTTATTTGAATTGTTTTGTTTTACTTTGTTTTTGGATATCTCAGCCGTTTCAAAACCGATTTTCATCAAATAAATTTTGGATTCCGTTTTGAATGGTATGCTCTTTAATATGTTTTTCATAAGTGGTTTCTAATTATCTCACAAAAAGTTGAAAGCCGAATCCCTATCTCACCAAAACTATTTACTATCCTTTAATAACTTCCATCGTTGCTGTTGTCATGGTAACTGCCATTAATATCATGACTCTAATCAGCATCATCATTATGTTACTGTCATCATTACCACCGCCACCACCATCATCAGTATATCATAGAGGCAGCAGTTGCTTAGTTGCTTAGAAAGATATGCCCGCAAAATCCACAGACCGGCGCCCTGGCAAGCTGTTCTTTAAGCCTGTTTCAGGCGATGTGATTGATGGCTGTTTGTGACAACTGAAAGCCCTCCAGATAATTAATTCTGGTCATCTCGTCTCATAGTCCCTGACAGGAACAGGATGGAAGCTAGTAGCCATCCAGCTGAGGTCTTTGTTATCAGACTCTGAAATTGTAACTCTCTTGCCACCCACAAAAGAGTGGCTATAGATCGCTGCAGAGTGAACTGAACCGCTGTGGAGCACCATTACGAAGGGGATTGGTTGCATGGGGAAAATCATTTGCGGCGGGAAAGCATCTTCAGAAAGCGAGTCCATAGTTTCCCGACTTTAAGATGACTCGAACCGAGAGTGATACAAACAGGGAGATGACACAAAGAGGGGTTTAAATGACGCTTAGAGCGCCATGTGATTATGTTTCGGGGAAAGTCAGTAAATGAGATTTAGGAGCGCATTGATTTCCCTGCTATCTTAATCACAGCCAGACGAAGAAATCATTTTAAAGTGGAATCATGGTCGTTGTGATGTTTATGTCATCTTACTCGATAGTCAGTGACGTCCAAAACATAGATTAAACATAAAAAATATGTTCAATTCAATTCAATAGAAGGTAACATAGTACAAAGTATACATTTGGGAGAGAACGTTGCATACATTACTACGACGGCAAATATATCAAATGCTACCAAAAACTACGGAATGGCAAAGCATATTTGTGAAATGGACTGTTTTATACGTGTCCCCGAATGGTATATTACACTTTCACTATTAAAGGGAGGCGATTTTCTGGCGAATATTGGGCGGGGGGAGAGACAATGAAGATTTGTTAATTGTTTTAGAGCTTGTATGTTTCACAGGTTTTTGGATACATCAGAAACATTTTTTCTTTCTCTCTACAGACTTCTGTAGGCAAGCAAGTCAAGTAATTTTTTATACCTGTTACGTGCGAGGAGAGCGGACGAGCTTCAAAGGTCAGATCACGTGTGCAAGGGAATGGTATGAAACCCTGGCCTTGGAAATCAACAGATCCAACGCATTTTTTTTTTTTTAACTGCACAGACTCACAGAAGAACAGCCATTGGCTGAAGTGAGTGAACCGTGCAATGAAATGAACGCAAACTCAAACACATTATCTCGTAAGACTACAAGTAAAAGTGATGTGACATTAAACAAACAAACAAAAAAAAAACAAAAAAAAAACCACAAACCTGTGCCATTGTCTCTCCAATCATTCTACATTCCTCTTTTGATAAGTTGTTGGTCACGTGGTCTGCTGCATCGGATGACGTTTTACATGACAGCGTGTTTGCGTGTCTTATTTCTTTAATATGAATACACCTGTAAATAGGACAAATCTGTTGGGTGCTACATTTTCTATACATTCCTTTGCATGGAGCGGGAAAAAAAGCAACATTTCTATTTTGGAGGGAAGGGAACAAGAAGCCAAAGTGAAAATCAAAGCATCCATCAGTAAGGTTGCATTTATCCTTTATCTGACCAAGTATTGAAATATGGTTTGCGTCATTCATGATGGTGTAATAATCATTTTGTTATCAGGTCCTACGGTAAGTATATCTCAGTGAGATATGAAAATATGCTGATGGCGTAATAATGACCTTGTTATTTTGTTATCATGTCCTATATATTTCAAACCTCGTGGGTGGGGAGGGAAGGCCTTTGCATACCAATTAGCTCGCCTGTTTCGACTGTGATGAAAATGACCTAGACACATCGTACTGCTCAAATAGATTCATTTACTGTAATTATCATAACTTTTTCAAGCTTTGTGGCTGGCCCCATTCATCTGATCAGCCAATTTTATCTAGTGCATACCAAAAGCAGTTATAACAGAAATTCAGACGAGCAGTTATAGCGGTGACCTTTGCAACACGGTGTCGAACAGGCGCGTTCATTCCTTCCAGACGGAGTACATAGTTACCTGCTCTTCAATAATTTTTCGACATCACATACAATACCACAGTTACCGCTATAAAATTATTCAGGAGAATATAGGCAAGAAGTAAACGCAAGTATATATATATTTCTTTGGATAAAGTGTCCCTAAATATTAGTTGCACAATTGCAGCGCTATTTTTGACAGAATTCAATCTTTGCATTGTACACAACATACGATTCAACATAAGATTATCAACGTAAATGACTCATGATTAACCATTTTACGAAATTTCTCTCTGGGCGCGACACAACAACAAGAAAGTAATGAATCATCTAAAGAGTATTTCCATTGAAATGATTACAAATGTCTTATTTTTCCTGTACGGTAATGGCATCAAGAAGTACAATAATACGTATGCTTATATAAATGTTTACAAAAAGATATCTCCTTTCCACCATTACGTGAACACACACACACACACATACACATACACACACACACATACACATACACACACACACGCTTTCTAATCTATTTGATTGAACCTTGCGCTTAAAGTGCTTGTTCAGATAAAAGAAAATGTAATCATATACCCCCTTACGCACCGATTTAAATTTGTCTAAGCACACCAACTAAGACAAAGAGACATGTAGTAGACACATACGCGTCATCTGAAGAGACGTGCACCAGCAGAATTCCCGCAACTTCAGGCGTCATCAGTGGCGCTTACCCCCCCCCCCCCCCCTTCCCCCTTTCCATGGAGATTAATGTAATGGCGTTTAATAAGGCCATAGTGTGACAATCAACCAATTCAGATTCAGGAAAGAAGGGAGAGATAGGTAGAGAATGATGAAACACAAACCGACATTTGGTTAGAGAGACGCAAGATGTATTTCAGTTACCCCGAGTAATAAAGCATTACAACCCGTCTAAAGTCAAGTCACTTTCCCCCCACACGTATTACATTGCCAGTCAGCCCCTGGTAGCGGAGATGATCAATAGTCATCTGTTGGGGGCGTTCTTCGTGGTGAGCATAATTTTTTGCCTGTTAAGTGAGGCGGTCCGCGCGGTGCATCAAACTGATCGGCCGACAAGGGTATGGCATTTCAGCTAACGACTTTGCTACCACAGCTGGTCTTTACATCCTGGAGAAACAACGAGTGCGCCATCAAGTTCAACTTCCCAACGATTCTCATGCCCTCACTTTTCCAGGGGGGAAAGAAAAACCATCTCACCCTTTTTGCATTACTAACAGCTTGAAGACTGTGTGCTTTTGAATCTCTTTCAGGGCAGAAACTTCATCTTTAGCTCTCTGTAGTTCTTCTAGCAGAGGCTTCACTCTAAAAAAAAAAAATACTTCAAATCTGAATATGATACTAAAACGAATATAACATCGTTAGATGATCTTTTGCAGAACCTTGATTGCAGATTCATAAGGAGAAAGAGAGAGAAAAAAAAGAAAAAGAAAAAGAGAGGATAATATCGTCGGGTCATTAGTTATATAAATAGTCTTTGTTGACAACATAGATCAAACTGAGGGACTTCGATATACTTGCGGAACTGGAATGATAACAACGGTTAAAATGATAAAAATCACCACCTTTTTGGATTTTCGTTGTCCTGTATTTCGGTTGAACAATAAACATCCAGGGTGTGTAGTTCAAGGGTTGAGGAAAAAATATCCAATTTTGGTGTAAATACGTTCAAGGAGCATCCAAAATGAATTCTCATACGATTTTCTCAAATCTCTGGAATCTTCGTTGGTGACGTCTGCTGAAGTTATTATTTTTTTTTTCTCGTCACAATGTTATCACAGATTGTATTTTTTCGTTTGCACTATGATTTGCTTGGGTGATGAGAGTGATGTTCGTTAAAATCGTTCAACTAACGTTAATCATGAACTGGAGGAGCTAGACGAAAGAGGGCGCTAGTGAGAATATCCGTCCTCGTTGTTGGAGTGTTTCTTAATTTTTTTCCTTCAGTGTAGATTAGAAAAACTAGAAACACAAAATGGTGAGGAGAACTAGGAACATAAAATCCGTCGTACATAGATCTAAACGAATATGACGATAGGAGCTCAGTGATGAAAAATTATTGTTGATTGAAAGAGTACTAGAGATAATGTGCATGATATAATTTCATAAATCCTGTATTTAGTCCGACAAAATAACAGTATAATAACAGCAACAACAAAAGAGGTTACGATTTTTTCTTAATCTCTGTCAGACAGCATTATCAAGGAAGGTGAGAAATATACTTTATAGAACATAACGAAATTGAACTGAAAAAAAAATGATACACGTAAGCATTAGGGAGGGATACAATTCATAGAAGCATATATAGCTTGTAAATCACAGGTTAACAGTGACGTAATGGCCAGAGGTATGGAAATATTCATGATAATAACCGAGTTTTAAATAAGAAATCTATAGGAAATAATATCATATAAATTGATTGTTTTCCATCATTTAATGTTATTTTGATTAATTTCTGACATAAATCATGCAGTAAAGTTGTCTCTGCTTTGAATATAAGAATCTTTATTTTTACCAAATTTGAGCTCTGGAAAAAGTTCGATGCGGCTACAAAAAGTGCCAAATCTGCGACGTCACTAAATGTGTATGCAACCCACCAATGGGATTTACGTATCTATAGGCAAACTGTGTGCACTTTTCGGGAAATTGGTGTGTAATTTGTTGTCAATCTAGAATAAATCGTCCTCCAAAACTATATATTCACGTCGTGAAATTGTTTGTTTGTTTGAGTTCATAGGAATCATATTTTACACCCATAAATTTATGGAAAAAGAAAGTTTTAAAAGCACAAAACCTATCGTCAGCTCAAGATTCACGATTGCCGTGATCAGCTGTTCCTTCTCACAGCCACATTTACTGTTATTATTGACACAACCAATCGATCATTGTGGGGGAATTGCGTATAGCTGAGGTAATCTTACATACTCATGAAGGATGATAACTAAGTCAAAGAGCTGTGATTGATTGGAAATCATTTTTACACCCATAAATTTACGGAAATACGACGTTTGAAAAGCACAAAACATACCGTAATCAGCTCAAGATTCGCGATTGCCATGATCAGGTGGGCCCGATCAGGTGTACGCACAACAGTACCAGCAGAATCGGCAGTGAAGAGGTATTCCTTGATGCCGTGATTTCAGCTTGATTCTTCTTCGAAATGGCATGATGAAGGTTTGTTAGATAAATGTGACCTTCATTTTCTCTTGTGTGTTGGTTTAAATTCTAATTTCTACCTCAACTTGCTAAAAAAAAAAAAACCAGTCTAACAAAGCGGGAAACTGCAACATTTCCGTGCTGAGCAGCAGTCACGATACACGTGTTGCATGCAAGCATGCACCGCTGCTGCAGCGATCCCCATATAACACGTATAGTAGGTTGCTTGTAAGCAAGGGGGTCCTCGGCGCAGTTGACCAATCGTGAACACGTATTTCGATCACGTGTCTTGGTAAGCAACAAGGCTGTTTACGCGTCCGGGAGACGATTTGCATAAACTTACGCATGTTTCAGACGAATTTATGAATGAAAGTGAGCAGCATGACATACTTGGAATAAGCAGAGGTAGAGCTTTCTGTAGGTACCAAATGTGTCAGGGTTCAACGCAGAATATCTAAGACACGATCGCCAAAAGAACAGTCATTTTCGCCGTAAGCGAAGGCGATTTGGTCTTTAGATGTAAGATTTTGGCCAACTTTTGAGATTAACATCCCACTTTTCTCTTCAAAATTCCACATTTTGTAGGTTGTATTTCGATATGTTGTTGATATCAATCAGAAACTAGAAAATTTCCCCTACAACGTGATACCAAAATGTCAATTTGGTCCCTGAGGTAGGTCATTTTTTGACCTTTTTCGGGCTGTAGCGCGAAATCACATTTGCCGAGAAGTTTCGGGTTTTGCCAGAGCGGGTCTCATATAGCCGTACGGCAAATCAGCTCATACACATTTGGTGACGTCTCTCAAATCCGATGTTTCTTGTAGCGAACGGAGCTACGTGGTCATGGAAATTAAGTGGTTTTTTTTTCAATCTCAAAAACAGTTCGGGGGTAAAGTTACATCGTCTAAAAGATATCCAGTTTTGTTAACTAGCTTCTTAGCTTTCCGTAGATATCAAACTTGTCATATTTCTAGATTCTCTATAAATTTCTGCTTTAAGGAAATACGAAAAAAAAAACAAAAACAAATCATAGTCTCTCTATCCTTAACCAGTGAAAAGCGACCATAGAAAATATAAGAGAATCTTTAAAAGGAAACACTTTCGGATGATGTGCAGCTTTCTATACTTCAAAATGTACCTATTATTAAGTGTTTTCTTGTAATGCACTGTGATCTTTGATAACTGATGAGGTAGTAGGACTCTGAAAGATACCATGTCACCTTTCTAATAGTTGTTAGTGTATACTTCTGAATGTTTGTCTGTACGTCACTCGCTGTCTTCCTTTCTTGTTGTTTATGTTGACACAGACATCACATTTCGTTTACTATGAAGGACATTTCACGCCGTTTGAAAAACATGAAAAGGGTCGAACAGGTGAATTATTACTGGTCATACAGTATATGTAGCAAATTCTAAAGATTTTACTCACGTAGGTGGTTGGCGATTGAAAATTTTAACTACATAGCTTTAGACTATAGATGGCGTTATCCAGCTTTGCTCGGTGGAAAGATCGGTTCTCGTTTAATATCGGTCTCACACCAGTGGAGAATAAGCCAGCAAAAGCTCATGTACACATCGATACAAATGACCTATCTCCTTTTGTTTTGTTATGTTTTTTTTTCTCAGTCGGTTAAGCACTTCACTCGTTTACAAAGCTACATAATGCTTAGACTTGCCCGACGTAACAAATGGAAACAATTAATCATCTGCAAACACAAGGCTTGCGTACATGTCCAGGTAACCAGGATGGTCCTTAAATAACTCTTGGGAAAGCATCCATTTTATTATTTTACATTGAATATGTTAATAGTCTTTTTCTATTGAATTCATCTTTTGCTGTCCGGTAGATGTGCTGGCTAGCACCATTTGCAAGGTTATTTGAATAATCATTACATCACAGATGTTTATCTCAGTTACTTTAAAATTCAGCATGCCAAATTGGTACAAATGACTTTTTTTCTGCTCATGCGCAAATTGGAACCCCGAAGTGGCTCATTCTTCGTAGACACATGAATTTAAATGAAATATTGAAAATATGTAAATACACCAACAATAATCATTCAATGTTTGAAAGTTCCATATTCATGTTAAGATAATTTGTTTCACTTCAATCATGAAATTTGCCGGGGAGGGAATGTGGTTAAGTTTAAAGTCCACCTCGAAGTCATTATCATTATCATTATCATTATTATCTATTATTATCATTATTTTCTAGAGATACGCTAAACAAATATTCTATCAAAAAAATCACCAAAATTCACCATATCTGATGCGTATTTCCGCGCATGAATAACTTACTTTAGATTCATATACCACGTTCATTTATTCTTTAGTTGTTATCATTATTATTTTTTTTTTTTTGGTTTTTTGTACAACGAAGTAAGGGCACGGCAAGGATTGGTCCAGTCTGTTGACACCCAAAAGGATAATTATCATGGGAAAGTTAATTTTTTTCACGTTTCTCTAAAGAAGCAAAGGAGAAGAGGTGTCAATGTATCGGTAACCTGTTTGCACTGATTATACTCCTAGGGATTCCAAATATACGAGGAGCACTTGAGACCGGGCGTATGAGGAGGCAGGTTAGATCGGAGATCACAGCAAATCATACGCGTACATGCCGGCGCCGCGTTTTCATATGTGGGGTGGGGGCTCACTTCCGGGTTTCATGAGCTAACAAGCAAGCGAGCAATCAAGAAAAAAAAAAAGAAAAAAAAAAGAAGAAGGCCTCTGTTGCCACTTCCGGGTTTCTGCTTTCTTTCTTTTTTTCTAGTGCCACTTCCGGGGTAAAAAAAAAGTGGAGGGGGGGGGGGGAGCAACAAGTGGTGACACCCTATGTATTCCTATGTAAGGGTGCAAAAAAAAAGAAGAAGAAAAAAGTAGGGGGTGGGGCGGCCCCTCCCCCGGTTCCGCCGGCCCTGATGTATTTATCTAAGTAGTCCATATTATTAGGCACCTATATAGCCTGGACTGTCTTCGTACTCCCCTTACCGTATAATATGAGCGAGAAAATGCCAATTGTCGCCGCTGATGGCGTAGTGTGTGGCGAATCCCGAAGAGAGGCGGGAGCTTCGTGGGCATATAAATCGAGAGACGATTACACATCTCGCTCACATACGAGAGTTGTGAACGATAAAAAAGGGCCAGAATTGGTCTAAGGGTTGATATGACTTGCTGGAATGCAGTGAACATTTTTTTGTAGACTTGCCCACATGTTCCATGTTTCTGTTTCAGGTAAGCGCACTGGTTGTCAGGTGTAGCTTCAATAAGTATGTTATTTCTGCCTTTCTGTCTACAAGTATGGCGTGCAACGTTATACACGTGTATAAAGTCGTTTTGGCCCATGGAAGTAGAAAAAGGCTTGAAAAAAGGACCGATTCAGGACAATTTGTCTATAGAGTGTAGTTTATTTTGATCATCATAGTCTCATAGATCAAACACTTCTCTTGTTGTGTGTCATTACATGTTGTAGTATTTAGCATATTTAGATGTATGATATTCTAAAATATATTATTTATAATACAATTATAGAATTATATATTATACAATTCATATAGTATATGCGTATATATGTATGTATCTGTGATGTGTGTATCAATTATACTTAACATGTATTATGATAAATGTTGGTAGAGAGAGAGAGGGAGGGAGGGCTTGTTGAGATTTCCATTTATTATGTACATATATTTTAGGAAATATAGACATATCGCACAACAATACTGACGCTGGTGACCGCGATGACAATGAAAGGGACAATAGCTTCTACTATGAATGACATAAAAATGTTACTAACATTTGCAGATGAAAACAAAAGCTTTAGTTCTTCAAAATAGTTCTAAAATGTGAGATAGGGATAAAAATAACTTTTAAAAGATAAATCGGTATAATGACTTTCAAGCATTGTTAGATATGCAAAATTTTAACAATAGTTTTATCAACGATTGTTTTTCGAATAAACTGTCACCGTGACGATTTATTGAGAAAATTAGTGATATCTCCTCATATTTCCGGCTTTACTGAGAAGTGTTTGTATGCATAGGATGTTTTGTGACAAAACTTAACTATACATATGCATCTGTGATGGTGATTCAGACATTTTTTAAATCGCTGCTCCCAATGTTAAATAGTAGCTTTAAGCTAGAATCACACGCCCCAGATTGTCTCCTCCTTCTCCCCCTCTCCCTTTCCTCCCTTCCTGTTTTTTCCCCTCTCTTTCTTTCGCACTCTCTTCTTCAATCAGTACAGGAGTAGTAATTAGGATTTGTTTAGAACCATCCGATGCGATACCATCAGTGACCGTAATCCCTCTACCAGTCACGAGCCCGGTAATAATACGCGTCACCGATGCAACGGCTCGCCGCCGCATCATCCTTCCACCGGGAGCCGAATGACACCCGCCGGGAGAACAGCGGCGGAGTAACCGACGGAGAATGCTAGGAATCCGACTCGACATTTGAACGGCTACTCGTGGGACAGGAACGCCAATTATACCATCAAGATTTGGCGGCCAGAAGCGCGGCGAGGCCGCTGGAGACGGCCTGAGAATGAGAAGATGGATTGTCGCCTAGGTCAACGATATTATGCTGACGGTCTCCTGCTTCCCTTGTTGAATCAAAATGCTTCTTTCATGATTTATACAGCCATAAATGTTTTTGAGTTATAACGAGTATGCTGCAGTAGATAGATTGTATTTTTAATTTGCTCTTTTGAAATCTAGTTAAATTGTGTTTAATTCTTTACAACAATGGGATTTTTTTTTTTTACTTGAGAAGCAGAATAATGCAAACAAACAAACTAACATGGGGGAATGCAATAAAACCCTAACGGTTATACAGCAGCATGCTAAGTAACAAAGTTGTGTTTGTGTGTATGTGCATGTATATTGCGTGTGGAAATGAAGCCATTTAACGTGATCTTTTATTCCTTTAAGCACCAAAGTCCTATCCTAAGAATTTGATAAAAATCCGTTCATAACTTTTGAAATGATATTGCAATCAGGCAAACACAAACACACACACACACACACACACACACACACACACACACACACACACACACGCACGCACAGACAGACAGATAAACAAACGAACGAACGCCGAAAGAAAAAAACAAAACAAAACATAACCTCTGTGGCGGAGGTTATTAGTTGTTTAAAGTTCAAACACGTGTACCGTCAGTTTAGCACGTTCATAGCGTGCCAGATATTTAAAATAAGCACCAGGGCATGATTGACGGTCGAACTGTGATGTCTCGAAGGTATGCATGGTGTGTAAGCACAGAAGGTCATCGGATTAAATGCTAGTTACGTGTGCATTTGGACCTTAATCACCGTATCAGGACCGTCCAGACTCGCACATTGCATTCTAGTTCAAACTAATATGCCCATGTTGACTAGGCAGATTAAGGAATCTGTAAATATGTAGACCCTTGCTATATAAATTTTTTTTTCATGCATGAGTGTTTTCTCTTTCGATTTGCATTTTTAAATTTTCAAAAAGAAAGACATGCTAGTTTTGATTGGACCATGAGAGTGAAAGCAGTATGCTCCACGTCCAAGGTTTTATATGTTACTATATCAATATGGCTGATTTCCAAGTACTATATTCAAGGGGAAGTATACTCAGAATCTAAACCCAAATCATAAGTACTCATGAGAGGCGCCAGATTCTGTTTTTAATTCATATGCTAGGTATTCATTCTCTTGTATATTTGATGTCTGGTTCTGTCTGAAGAAAAGGAACATAAGCATGAACGTATGTGATTTCAATTTCAACATGTGCTCACAACATTAATTGTTAAAATCATGTTGATGACAATGAAGAAGTTGACAATATGATTTCATATTTCGAATATTTTAGTTTCTGAAATTCTTTTCTAGCAAAGTTGTCAAAGAACCAGCAGTATGAAAATTAATGTATTTCGGTAAATTTGAGTCTCGCCGAAGAGGGATATGACTATAAATGGGTCATCTCAGATAATCTGAACAAGTTAATCAATGCCGATTTCTTCAAATAACGAGAAATTTTATGACAACAGATGCACAGAAATGTTACACGGTGAAAATAGAAAAATGTTGCGTATTTTAGGTTCGTACCGGTGTGTGTGTGTGTGTGTGTGTGTGTGTGTGTGTGTGTGTGTGTGTGTGTAGATGGTGGGTGGTTGAGGAAGGGGCGCTGTTTTAGTCATTTCAATCACTTGTTACTTGGGTGCCATGTCTCCTTGGTAACGACGGCACAATGAGAACAATTACCGATCTGTCTTCCTCATTAAAAAGTCAAGAGCTGCTGTTACACTCGGCTAGCTAGATGGACTTACGTCTCCTCTTCCTCTTGAAGAAGAATGGTTAAAGAGAAAATAGCAACCCATGCAGAAACTGAAAGTTCTTCAGGATCTTTTTGTAGCTCCCCTGCACAGACCATTTGTACAACAACA
The DNA here is from genome assembly GCF_040938485.1 of Diadema antillarum. NCBI lineage: Eukaryota > Metazoa > Echinodermata > Echinoidea > Diadematoida > Diadematidae > Diadema > Diadema antillarum. The sequence continues at coordinate 678,348 of NW_027271245.1, read as the reverse complement.
ACAACAACAACAACAACAACAACAAACAGAAAAGAAGGAGAAGCTTTCTTTTGAAAGGGAAACCAACGTTCTAGGGATCATTGGACGGTTCACATTATATGCGTCGACAGCATCATTCTCAAGAGCTCACTGCAGTGATACATTAAAATTTTCCAGCAGACGCTGGCGTCCTTTATCTCTTTATAACCATCCTCCTGCACAATCACTCTTTCCTTTCCTCTATCCTTCCCCTCTCTCTCCTATTCATATGCAGATTATTTGCTTCCTGAATGTTTCCTCATACAAGAAAAAAATGTGAACGATATCAGCCACAGTGCGTGATATTCTTTGCGTGTATGTAAGTTTTTAGTTTCGATGGGAAAGGGGAAAAAATCTAGTCCTTCCTATTATCCCATAAAGGACAAGGACATACTGACGTATTAAGTGGCTTTATTACAATATAATCCTACGAGCGGTCTAATACAACGTTCATTACATGGTATTAAAGTATTATACATAGGCAGAGAAATATATGCTGATAGATGAAATGATTGTGGAAAAAAAAAACAAAAGCCGTGTTTACAGTGATGATAATGATCGTAACACTAAGCACGTTGATAGTTATCAACACTAAGCATGATAATAACTATCATAATCAATAAGCTACAGTTAGTTAGTATATAGTTAGTTAATGTTAACTCCTGAAAGTACGTTAAAGAAGGGTAGAGAAGCAAATTAATGACTATTGCATGCAGTATTGATAATCAATAATGACAACAGTGAAATCTTTAACTAATATATCTTTCCATTCTACCTAAAAGGATACTCATGGCTCTATGGAAACAGAAATTGATAGGTATATGTTACTTTACAACATAATTTCATATCCAGAAGATACAAACAGAAAATACACACACACACACACACACACACACACACACACATATATATATATATATATATATATATATATATATATATATATATATATATGTATATATATATATACATGTTAACAATATTGTCAATGTAGTCTTTATTGTCTTCTTTTGATGGAGAGTATCCTTTTCAGTGTTTTCAATATTATTTTAGGGTCCTACCATTATTATTACCCAAGCGCTGGCAGGGACCCATTTATACATCAGGATGGAGAGGGACATAATGGGAAAAAGATCTCGTCCGAGGATGTGAATAAGATAACGAGCACTTTGAAGGATTGGAACTTCGAACTTCGTATGTGAGAGGCAAAGCTCTTAACCACTACAGCACAGTGCCTCCACACCATTATTTTGTGCATCATCTTCCATTGCTTTGCTACTGTTTATGTCAATATCTTGCTTATATTGCTCGTAATTTTGACATCACGGTATATAACCTACCTGTATCACTTATTACCACACTGCTGGCTTTGATAAAGGGGGAATCCAGTCCAAATATAAGTTAGTCTGATAAGAAAGAGTAAAATATTACGAGTTCAACGGTAAAAAATTTGATCGAAATAGGATGAAAAATAAGGAAGTAATGACATTTTGAAGTTTTGCTATTTTTTCCAGGAAACAGTTATTGAACGGTCAATATGAATATGCAAAAGGCAAAGTGAGCATGTCATCCCCTCACAACTTTTGAAATTTCCAGTTTTTCATCAAATGCAATAATGCCCGAGACTCAAATTCTTGTATATCTAACCAGGAAAAACATCATGTTTCAGACTTCAATGACAGAAACATTGAATTTTCGTCATTTTTTTTTACAAGATCAATGGAAAATTGTGAGGTTCAAGGTTAGCTCACTCATCTGCATATTCATATCCACTGTACATGAACTGTTTTGCTGAAATTAGCAAAACTTCAAAATGTCATAACTTCCTTATATTTTCATCTGATTTGAGTCAAATTTTTTTATGTTCAACTCGCAAGATTTTACTCTTTTTTTATCAGATTAACTTACATTTGGGCTGGATTTCCTCTTTAAATATCCATTTCTTTTCTTCCTAAAGGGAGTGGAGATCACTCAGGCTTAAGCTATCATTTTGTTTGTCCTGTTCGCAGATCAATGGTGAATAAGTAGAAGATTGCTGTGTAACAATGTTTACACTCTTTCCAGAACGAAACTTTAGGTAAGTCGTACCGCTGAAGAGGTTTACTCGGTAAATATCCTATCTGCATTTTTCTCACTCGCTTGCCGCTTCTTTAGACGTACACTATTGCTGTGAATTGGTATTGTGTTCTTTGCATAACAAACACTGCGTCTTGCTGCCCGAGAATGGCATGCGTAAAACCTAGGGAGGTTTCATCTACTGTGCACATGTTTTAGGGGTAGCATCTGGCTTACAAAATATCAGATTTTTTTTTTCATGCGTACATAATTATGTACTGTGTACACATTCGTCGCTTTCTTCTTCTCTCCTTCTCTCTCCCTTTCTTCCTTTCTTTCTTGCTCTCTCTCTCTCTCTCCCTCTCTTATTTTGTTCCTTATCAAAATATGGGGAAGAGTTCTGCTTTAAGTTCATTTATTTCACACTAGTTCTACCAAAGGAATCATTGATAGAGACAAGGGTAAAAGCATGAAACAGATGATAAGAGAAAACAGAATAATATTACGTGTCGAGGGCAAACAAGCACTTAACCAAAAGAAAGTCCTCAGGATTTGATACTAACTAAATAATTACAGGTGACATAAAAACACAAAGAAGGGAATTAATTCGCAGGCATGTGATTGAAGGGCGTATAAACTATAATGAATTTTGATTTAAATTCTTTTTTAAAGGATGACAATGATGAGCATTTTCTTAATTCCAACTGGAGACCATTTCACAATTTTGGACCTAGATGTGACTATCGTGCGAAAAAAACGCAATAAATTAAAACTAGAGATGTAAATGTGATTGGAGTTCCTTTTTTTTTTTGCAGTTTGGAGTAAGGAACGAAAGACCCATTCTCTTGAAGGCAATCACCTAGAAACTAATTGGTAACAGACTATATGTATAATTATACATACATTATTTATGTTATTTGTGCATATATACACTAGTATAGGTACGGTCAGGCATTGAATTAACATTCATCGTGTGTATGCCTATTCATATATTTTAACATACTTACTAAATATACTATATCATATGTATATACACATGCATGGGTGTGTGTATGTGTCTACATTCTATCATTAATTTAGTGTTTTGTCAAATTATATTTGTCAAGTTGTGATTTGTCTTCTCTTTGTATTTCCATAGATTTATGAATTTACGATGAAAGAAATGACATATATGAATCAATGCGTATTTACAGAGAATGCACTTACGCTGATCAACTCTGAAATAAGATATCATACACAAAAATGATGTATAAAGGCACGTTACTGCAAAGAATATGTATAATACGCTACAATATGCATGCGTTAGGTTTGTCTATCAAGACGTTTTATATGTCTTATAAATTTACCTTGTCATCTGTCTATACACTTCCTCTTAGTTTCTGAGTGTCAGGCTCGTTCCTTATTCTGTGCTTTGTATTTGCTCTCAACTACAATCATTAAGACATAATTGCAGGCCAGTCTCGATCCCGACAACCCGCGAGTCATCCCCAATTACCAAATAATGACTTCGAGACCGGGTGAGAAGTTGGAGATTTATAACCCACCCCTTTATGATGCAGCGTGTTAAACTGTGGATTATTGATGAGCTCCTGTCATCTGCGTCGGAGTCTAATGAAGCTTGCTCGGACCATGGAGCAACAAGACACCTCTTGTAGCTGCGTGCCCGGACAGCGGCGCTGCGCGTACGGCTGGCTGAGCTGTCATCAGGTTGGCACCGACGCTGTGGATTCCGCACGCCTTCACGTACATGACCAAGTTTTCACAATGAGAAGTTGTGTAGGTTGTGTGTATTCGGTAGTAGCGATGGTGATAGTGGTGGTGGTAGTAGTAGCTAGGTGTAGTAATAATAGTAATATATTAGCAGTAGTAGTAGTAGTGGAAGTAGTAAAAGTAGTATAGTAGTAGGAGTAGGAGTAGAAGTATAGTAGTAGTAGTAGTAGTAGTAGTAGTAGTAGTAGTAGTAGTATAGTAGTAGTAGTAGTAGAAGAAGTAGTAGTAGTAGTGGTGGTGGTGGTAGTAGTAATGGTATGATTACGATGATGATGATGATGAAGATGATGATGAAGATGATCATGATCATGATGATGATGATGATGGCAGTAGCGGTGGGGAGTGTGGCAGTTGTGATCTTAGAGTGACGATGATATTTTGCGGAGAAGCAAACAGGTTAAATGGAGGTAATGAAAGTAGTAGTGGTGTCTGCATGGTAATTAAATACCTGTTGTCTTTGTGGTGATGATACTGGTTATGGTGGTAAAGTTCATTGTTTGGGTGCTACAAAATGGTAACACTTCCAGAAAATGTTTGTTATGGAGAATGGTGTTGACTGATTTTAAAGAGAAGGGTGGAAAAGAGAAGACATTGGAAAGGACGACGACGATGAAAGGAGAAGTAGAAAGCGGGGTAGGAGGGAAAAAAGATGAAGGGGAGAAAATAATCATAAACGTCCTTTTTAATCGATGCACCCCATAGAGCACATGTACAAACTTCTTCTGCACAACACACCACTTGCACCACAAAACTTTATAAAAGATAATTACGTATAATGCGAGAGCGCAAGCAAGGCAGAAAAGGCAGAAAAATGATGAGAAATTACAATTATGTCTGATTGTGAACTATGACAGGGAATTAATGTCTGAATGCGGGATCGCGTTAAGTCTGTCTGAAAAGATTTTGTAAGACAATGATGAGGATATTTCATTTAGATGAAAACGAAATAGGCCCTACAGATGTGTATAGTCAAATACAATCACATACGGTTTTCATGAATAAAACTCATCTGTCTGCGATAATCAAGCAAAGAACAATAAATAGCAGTATGATGCAAGGAAAATTCAAAATCATTTCAGTGTTATGCTTTCAACCAAACTCCTTACGTTGCATTTAGATATGTAAATTTATTTGCAAGATTTTTGTCAATATACAGCAAAGTCTGTATACCGCTGTGATATGTTAATTACATCTTTTGAGTACGTTGCCTATCTCTAGAATCTGTGTATATGTCCCTATTAAAAGCTTGACATTGATTAACTACGCCTCATCGTTCTTCCCATGCCCAGGCAAGATTTAATGTTTTCGGCGCTCTGAGTGCATGACTTGACCCGTGCTTTGGTTCGTTAGGATTCGAAGCGACCGACCACCTTGCGGGGGGATGCTTTTAGCATTACTCTCGGTAGGTATACCAAGCGTGTGATGCAAGGACGTCTTGCTTATCAGGACTAAAGCAAATCAGATAACTGTCCATTCATGCTTCCTTCTCGTTTTTATTGTCTGGCTGTCATGGAGGAGGAGGAGGAGGAGGAGGAAGGAGTACCATCTCAATCATCTTTGAGAGCCTTTTTAATCGACATCCTCCACACGCTATATCATTCCATCGCGACATGTCGTTTCCTCCTTTTTCGTTTATTTCCTCTCCTTCATTCCGTCATATCAGACAATCTCTGACTCCATCATGCCATGACTCTCCTCCTTCCCTCCCCTCCTCTTTACTCCTCATCTTCTCGTCTGTAATAAACTCTTTCAATCTGACTTCTAGTCTCTTAAGCAACTGAAATAAGAACGAGAATGGATGATGGAAGAGCCAAACAATAATTCACCCTTGCGTGTTCGTGTCATGTCCCCAAATGAGATGCTCTTCCAAAAAAGAGGACCAAATTAGAATACAAAAACAGACCTGAACCAGTGATTAATTTCTCCACTCCAGTGACTTCTTGGTAAGTGACTGTGTTCCTTACACTTCTCTCCGCACCATTTCATAACATGGGGAAGAGAATCGATATTAATCTCCGCTAATGGATGGATGAAACGGTGGAAGGGAGTCTGTGAGTCACAGACACCCGCTTTCGCCCGGGCCGAGTGGGCGAAAAAGAAAAGATATCGTCGTGTTCTTACCGCTGATTGGTAAGAATGACTGAATTGGAGGTGAATTGGTTGACAGCTAGTTTTATGACTTGGCCATGATTCGTATCAACGCAATGCTACTGTCGAATCTTGCAAGATATCTTATTGCTCTTTTTTTAAAATTTATCATGACGAATTGTCTGCCGCAAAAGCAAATATAAGTTATGAGACTACATTGTACTTGCATATATTCAGTGAATCGTAAACAAACGAAACCTGAATGTCATGAGATATCTACCTACCTGTACACTAATCTTTCAAAATGTATACAAAATGATAATGATAATAATCATAATCATAATCATAAGTATAAGATTATATACTCATTTATTTACTTATGTAGTTATATTTACATTTATATCATATATATATATATATATATATATATATATATATAATATATTAAAGGAATAGTCCATGTATTTACATATATGTACACACACACACACACACACACACATATATATATATATATATATATATATATATATATTTATTTATTTATCTGTGTAATGCATACATATTATATTGCCTTTAAAAGGGATTTTTTTTCCAAGGTTGTCTATTTCATGAAATTCTCTCGTCTTCAGTTCAGTGCTTCGATGTAGGGCATTTTGTCAATCAGTTGCAATCACCTTGTCTCATTCCATCCTAATCAATTTGGTCAGCTTCTTTGTTGAAAATATTTCTGTGATATCCTCTATTATTTGGAGTATCAAAGTCTCGTGTTAACACGTGACCACCAGCTGAAAATACCATGGATATCTAAAGTGATAATGGTAGATCCTTCTCTTTCGAAGATCAATTTCATGCACGTATGTTTTAGGAAAATGCTTTTGCAACTTGTGCATAACTTTTGTTCATAGAATGATAACTGATGATATCATATGAGATAATCAATAATTCTATAATTGTTATGTACCTACATTTTGGAGTTGAATTCGGACTGAAATAAAATAGAGTTCATTGTTACATGTATTTAGCACGATCTTATTTATAAGTACGTATACTAAATTTTTGATGATACATTGTTTTCCTAAACAATTGTCATTGTGTGCGTGTGTGTGTGTGTGTGTGTGTGTGTGTGTGTGCAAGTTTATGTAACAGTACTCTCTAAAAAAAATCGAGTGAAAATATTCACTCTTGAAAGAGTGAATACAGAATAGAGTGAATTTCGAGTGAAATTGGAGTGAATTTTGAGTGAAAATGTTCATTTTCACTCATTTTGGAGTGACGTCAGGGATCACTCCAAAATCTTCGAGTGATCCCTGACGTCACTCCAAAATGAGTGAAAATGAGCATTTTCACTCAAAATTCACTCCAATTTCACTCGAAATTCACTCTTTTTTGTATTCACTCTTTTTAGAGTGAAAATTTTCACTCGATTTTTTTTTAGAGAGTACTTATAAATCAATAATGTTTTGATACTTCGTATTATATAGCCTTCCTGTCTGTCTTTGATCATTTTCAAAATGTCAAGTATATTTTTGTGAATAAGTTATTCTTGCTGACTGTTACGACATTAAATTTAATCTCTTGCCTTAATGACACCATGTTGCTAATGTTTGTGTCATTTTTAATGGAAATGTTCAATAAACTGAAACTTAAAAAGTCTTTAAGGAATATCAAATTATGTTTGAAGTAACTCCAAAAATGTAGAAATGTGCATGTAAAATGCATTGTTGCTCTCCAGTGTGTATTGGTTTAACTACGCACGCAGTAATAAGGGACACGTACATTAAGAAAATCACCTTGCACTCATTCCCTTTGTGTGTGAATACATGCATGCGCGCGTGTGTGTGTGTGTGTGTGCGTGTGTGTGTGTATGTGTGTTATTGTAAATGGCTGTGGATGTGCGTGCAGCATTTAATAAAGTTTGTTTGCATGTGTTTTAACAAATATTGGTGGCAAGAGTGTAACAAATTTTGACGCCTTCAATCTCGTGCCTTTTTCTGATGTAAATACGTGTTGAAAAGCTTTACATCTTCTGAAGAAGGGTGTGGCGGATTTAGGCAATTGACTAAAGTTTGAAAAAGTCACTGACGTATACAGTCTTCTAGATGCTACTTTTTCAGAGGACCAGTTTTTTAAAAGGGTAACAAAATGATTGGCGCCCTTAATGTAGAACCCTTTGTGATGCTTTGAAAGGCTTATCTTCTGTAGAAGGGTGTAGGGGATTTAGGCACTTGACTTCAATTTGAAAGTGTCCCGGAACTACAGTCTTCTATGCATTTTTTTTTCAAAGGACCCATTCTTCATTAAGCTCATCAAATGAGATTGTGTACTTTATATGCATACCGAGAGATCTATGGTGCCGTTCAAGTACTTCTGAGTTCAAGCATAGGCTTTACTGGTTTGGGGTGAAAAAAGTATATTCTTCTCCTCTTGAATTCAGTTTCAAGCAAACAATACTTTGACTAGATAAATAAGGCTCAATTTCGAGGACTTTCAGAACAAAGTTATCCATCTTGTCAACTTATCCCTCTCTTGTGTTGGGGATGGGGATGGGGTTACATCTAGCGTGAAAAGAACTGAGGTAAACCTCAGAAGCAATGTTTTCTATCCTTTATATTGAATACCCGAGTGTGCGAAAGCTTCTGAAAGTTTAGATATTCAATATTATGACTTAAAGAAAGACCAAAACAGTCTTGTTGACTAAGGACAACTGCGTAAACCCCTCAGAGCTTTGTGGAGCGAGAGAGAGAAAGGGGGAGGAATTGTTTAAAGTCACGAGTACAATAGTTTTAAGTTATTCTTTCTTAGAGAGAAGTGATCTTAATCTTTCATCGTTTAAGGCCTTAACTGGGAGAAACTTTGTTTTGTTTGAAGGAATTTTAAATGTTATTTAGTGGAACGCATCTTTTTTTCTTTTTTTTTTTACATAATGTCTTCTTGCGGAGTACACGGTCATGAGACATTGCACAAGAGACTGTCATTGCGTTATCTTGATTGCCGCCATTAATACTCATGTTCAAAATATTCTATCCAACACAATAACATCGATTCAATGATGCAAACATATCACATCATAAAAACACAAAGGAATGGTATCCACATAACTTCAAGCTAGCAGAAATTCAGTCGCACTGTCAACAATGAAAAAGAGAAAGTAAAGAGAGTGTAGATGGTATACTGCATAGGTGCTCATAAAAACAAAAACAAGAAGAGGCGTAGGAAGAGGAAGGAGGACGGCATTTACATCTGCAAGGTTCTGAAGCACAGCACAATTAACGTGATTACGCGTAATCCACCCTCGGTACAAAATACATGGTGTTATAATCTCATTAGGAGAGTAATTAACTGAAGTGGTCTGTGATATGTTTGTATGTGTGTGTGTGTGTGTATGTGTGTGTGCGTTTTTGTGTTTGTGTGTGTGTCTATGTATGTATATGTACACGCAAAAGAGGGAGAGAGCGTGTGTGCGTTTGAAGAGCATAGGTGTTACTCTTTAAATGCACTATAATACCACCTATAGAAATAACATTAGTATTCTCCATTTCTCTCTCTCTCTCTCTCTCTCTTTGAAAAAAAAAAACCCGCTCACTCGTATCCTTTCTATGTTGCAGCTGTACTTTATATTACATGAAGTTAAAGGGATCGTATAGTTTTGGTTGAGACCTAATTTCAGATTTCTAACATTTTTTGGTGAGATAATGAGAAACCTCTTATGAAGTATGAAAGAGCATGTAATTCTATGAGGAATTCAATGTTTATTTGATGAAAATTGGTTTTGAAATGGCTGAGATATCCAAAAAAGAGTAATTCTAATAAAGTGTGGGACCCACACTTTATCACGATCGCTTTGTTTTACTTTGTTTTTGGATGTTTCAGTCATTCCAAACCCGATTTTCATCAAATAAACTTTGAATTCCTCTTAAAATGGTATGCTCTGTACTATATCATAAGTGTTTTCTTGGTATCTTGCAAAAATTTTAAAGCCCAATTTTTATCTCCACCAATACTGTACTGTCCCTTTAATATAATATATACATATATATACATATATGTGTAGAGATATAAATAATAAAAAGATATGCATATATATGCATATGTATATATATATATATATATATATATATATATATATATATATGTGTGTGTGTGTGTGTATTTGTACTGATTTTCTTCTTCAAAAGGGCCCACATTTTAAAAGTATTATTGTCTTTTCAGCGAGTCCCTCTATCTGGACTAATAAGAGGGAGTCGTTGTGCTGTCGTGGAGTAAGCACACTTTAAAGACGAAGTAGGAAATACCAAAATGTTCTGTTAATGTGGCATAAGGGGTCAGAGATGAAAGATGTGTCAGAACTACTTTTGCTACCAATTATTTTCCAAGAGAATAATATGCACATCAGAATGTTTAAGTATGACATTAGGAATAATTGAATATAGGTAAAAAGGTGGAGTGAGAATTGGTGACGTGTAGATATTAAACCTTCAAAATCAATGTAAAATATAAACAGCATAATATGCACCCTTCATTTGAAATGGTTGACTTTTAATTTTCCTTTAGTATATAGGAATCACACGAGGTATGAGGATACAATATCAAGTACCTTAAAAAAAAAATGTGTGCGCATGTGTTTCATCAAAGGCCATTCATCTTGAAAGATTAACCAGCTATTTATTACTTATTTTTCAAACTGATTTAGCCGGCCTATGATGGAAAATGTTTCGATGTTTTTCTACTAGTGGCATATTTCATGTAGAAGTTGTTTATTTTAGCATATAGAACCACTAATGCGTAGATTGTAGAACGATTTTTTTTTGTTTTGCATGAAATGTCAACAGCTAATGGCGCTAAAATACGTATCTCATTAAAATGTAGATTCATGGAAAATGTTTTTTTTTACTTGTACATACACGTATTCTAAAAGGATATATATACATATATATATATATATATATATATATATATATATATATATATATATACGCTGTCCACTCCTTTTGAACGATGGGTAAATGAAATATGAAATAGGAGTATTATTCATGGTTCCTAGACGTTGCTAATGAAGACACTCGTCTCCTATCTGCATGGAAAGCGTTTCAAATATCGGAAGCAGCAAAGTTAATCCACGATTGTCATACAAATACGCACATGTAGAATAATCTGCTAAGATAAGGAACTTGATTCATTATAAGATTCATATCAATCGAAAACAAAAAAGGAAAGGTCTAACTTGAGCTGGATGACACAAAATGTTTTAATAAAAAATAACAACCACATCAAATAAACAGCAGACAAAAGGATCCCAGAGCAGTAACACAAGGAGCATTAGCAAGGGCTATAGCTATCTATTCCGCGCGTACCACGCACATAGTCCAAACTTCGCATTTGCAGCGCTCATAATAATACCGCCAGCTCACCGCCAGCTCACCGCCAGCTCACAACCAGCTCGTGTCTTACTACTATGTCGTCGGCGGAAAACAGCCGCAAAATGAGTGAGCGAGCAGGCGATGTGCAGCTCGTGGAGCGTGTTCTGGATCACACGGCCGAAGAGCAGGGTTAATGACAAGGAATGTAAAGGAATGGGACAATAGCATATGAACATCTTTTTTTTTTTTAAATTATCCTTTCTCCTTTCAACTATCCTATCTCTATGCAAGTCATCCCTCCCTCCTATTCTCCTTCCGATGTACATTATAATATTATGTTATGCTACGGGGGCTGCACGCAAATCAAGCTACGCTTATGCTGTAGCCCCTCTGTATTATTCATTGTAGTATATTTTGTTGTACTTTTGCTGTACATTGTACACAGGCAATGGACAAGAAAATACCTATATATATATTATCATATTTATGTTTGTACATGAATGTGTATATGTACAATGATGATACAGAAACCAATAAATCAAATCAAATCAAATAAATCAAATCAAATTAATTACTGACTGTTTACTTACATCAATTTAATTTAAGTTTTTCGTTTTCAAGGTCCATTGACTTACTTGGCTATTAAAGGCTGTAAGTCAGGTATTTGACATTCAGAATTATGGTTACAACTATTACAACTATGTTGTGTCTAGAGTAAAAATAGGCTAAGGATAACATATCGACAATGTCATAGAAATACGACCACACAGAGAAAGGCACCGAGAGATAGAGAAATACAAAGCATAACTGATGACATGACTTTTATTTGGAGAACCCAGAACTTTTATTAGCAAATTTCACCTAAAAGGTTCAAAGTGAAATTGAAGGTATTGCTTTCTGACCATAGTATCAAAACGAAAAAGCACGTCATTGTCATTGGTCATCACTCAACATAGCCCTGAACACATTTTATTAGAATATTCTGCAACAACATATAACTGTCTTTACTTTGAGCAACTTTTGTCATACTAACATCATAATTCCCAAGAACCTTCCATCGGACCATGTAATTATTACAATAATCGTTCTTCACGAAATACGCATATAAAACTTAATCTTTACTTGCGATTGATAGGCTGCAAGTATATATGATTCCCAGTATAATGAATGGATACAACACTACCAAGAACAATGTCTCTTTCAAGAATGTATAAGTTTAAACAGAGTTCTGTGTTAATAATGTCAATGAAGCAAATACAGATTCCACGTATTGTGTGGCCCCTTGCCGTAGTGATAGGATTTGAGTGTGTTCCCCGTTTTACATGTATTATTATGCGCATGATTTGCACAACAATATGGTATATAAAATGTGGGTCAAATCAATTTAACTACATGCTGTAATACTGAAGATGTGAATAAACTCGTGATCGATTGATTTCTAAGCCAGAAAAGTCCCCCAGAAACTTCATTGATGGCGCGTCTATGCACAATCACCGGACCAGTTCATTCTCTTTATGTTATGTTTCGTTTCCAATACTTTCTTATATAATTTATATTACGAAAACATGCAGTAATTTGTTTGCTGTTGCTGTTGTCATTTTAAGTCTGACCGCCTGCACGAGCTATGGGGTATGTATACACATGACCAGATTTCACAAACTTAGTTGGCTCTATTATCATAATTCTTTCATTTGCATGCTTATTTTTGTTTTATCACATAGCTTTTGTGCTCGCAACTATAAACTATATCTCCCATTGCATTACTGCAGCAGTGTACACAGCAACTGTTCATGATATTGCGTTCTGTGAATACATACAATCGTATTTTGGAATCATCTTCTGTGATAAGCAGAATGTAGATAATGAAGTTTGAGAGAGGCCACAGTATAGTAATCAGGTCAGATTAACATTGGAGTACCGTTTTGCGGGGATTATTATGTTCACCATGATTTCATGCCATCGATATGTACATCTAGAAGAGCTGATATTCCTTCATCGCCTTGTGCAACGTTACGTGAGGTTTTCAGAAAGATGCAGGTTTCAATCGAATGAAAATGAACTCTGACATGCTGTAAGCATAATGAATGCATAATATGCAATGCAAGAATATATTATCATGAATATCACACCATTCCATATAATCCAGCCAGTAATGTTCTTCCTCACAAGCCCGTATGTCGCATTGGGACCAATGAGCACGCAAGAGCGATCCAGCTCCAAGTTGTCGACGACACTGCGCATGCGTCATTGAATCCACTCGACATACCAAGCCGCATAGTTTATGCTCAGTTGTGTCATAGACGCTGAGACCGGAGGGTCCCCGCCCCTCCCTCTCCGCAGTGTTTACCGGTGGGAAATTCCACTTTTCAGACCGATTTCCGGTTTTGCCATAGGAAACCTTGCCGAGGATTTACTTACTAATGGATTTAACTTTGGGAGAAAGTTGTGTCAGTGACTGACAAATATCGGATTCCTCTAAAAACTGGTCTAAAGTTGCCAATCTCTGTCGGAGTACAGCTCAACTCTGTGTGTATCTGCGACACAGGTAGGTTTGTGCATGACGTAGTGAAGGAGCTATGATAATGTGTGTCAAATACATATATAATTTTTGGTGTGTACCATTTTGTGCCCGGTGGCTGACCTCCACTTCTCTGTTGATTTTGGCGCAGCTCAATAGACCGGCCAAGTGGCGGGATTTTGAGAGATGAAAATAATTCGGCATCTCCGCGTTCGATGTTACTCCTTGATCTCCTTCCTGTAATTTTGAGGGGGTTGCGGGTATTTCCAAAACTAGTGTTAACAAGTTGTATTATGAAATAACTCAAATGGTAGACGCTCATTTTCGAAGCGTCGGCCCTTGAAATTTTTTATGCAAATGCGCAAAGTGGATGAATGCTCGCTCGTTGTAGGGTGACGATTTTTGTCTCCGATCTTCGTCAGATATTCTCCAACGCTTAATATCCTCCTTTGGACGTGACTTCAGTCTTCTGATCCCTGGCATGGAATGTTAAATAAGCGGCATTGTTTTATGATTTATTAAGAAATTCTTCACCAAATTATCAGGATAGGGTGTGGCATGGACGGACGTTGCGTCATCACATATTACGAAGGCGAGACTGTCGACTGAGGAAGCAAAAGCTATAAAAGGAGGGACTGCTCTTTTTAACTTCTCTCTTTTCATTTTCCTGCGAGCCAGAAGTAATAAGGAAACATGAAAAATGGTAAGTTGGAAGAACAAAATGATTTGAATTTGCTCTTTCATTTTGCTTAACGAGTTAGGCATGATGCGACAGGCATCTCATTTACAGGAGCGGGAGTAATGTTGGAATCGCATCAATGTCCGCACAGAACGTCATTGTCACGCACTCGGTGCGAGCTGCGAACTCTCATGCAAGTACCCGTTGTCTAACATTGTATATATGTTTCAATAAATACAGCAAAAAAACAAACAAACAGAACCCGTTGTCTGCACGTTATTCAGAGGCATTTGGTGCAGAAATGCTTTGAGAAATCTTCATGCTGATTCTGAACGATAAGATGGGCACTTAGAAGGTTTCTTTTGAGCCAAATGACGGGATGATAATCAAGGGTTAGCTTTGAAATTTCGCAGAAAACATAGGTCACCGTTGTTTATGTTTGGAAGTGTCCTGGATATCCGCTTTCATTCCATGGCTTGCACGTATTTTTTTTTCATATTAGGTAACAAATTATATTTCATATAAGGCCAAAAATAAACAAATAACCGCACTATGAACGTTAAGTTAACTGAGCCTTTAAGTAACTAACATGCACGTAGTATGTAATGGGTATCAGGGTACAACAGTTCTCCCCAATCAGTTTACACTATAATAAGTGAGGAAAGACACAAAGGAACTACTCGTATGAATTCCTCAGCCATATATCATTTAACTTTCTTTTCATGATTTATGGAATAATGAGACCTATATACAAACATGCAGAAGCAATCAGATGATTGTTTTATTTTCTCCTGTATAGTTTCTGTAAATTCTTGTTCGAGTGTAAATCGTTCTTGCCTGCGTCACAGATCAGAGAATGATATTCACAAATCTGCCTCTGTCAAAGTACTACCACCAAGGTACATGCGAGTAAAATACCTAGTGAAATAGAATGATTACATTTTCATGTCTAATCAATCTTAATTATGCATGATACTATACATTTTATGAAGAAAGGTTTCCATCTCCCTTGCTGTAGAATCGTGAGCTCCGAAGAAGTATAATGCATGTACCTATAGCATATACACAAACATGAACTCAATAATATGAGGCTCAAAATTACTATATTATTCAAACATGTTTCCAAAGTAAAAATAATCAGATTCGAAAAACAAAAGTGCAAGTAGTAGGCCCTATCCATTCGAGTACATGACATGGATACGTATTTGTGTATTATGTAGTCGCGATTATGTCACTACAATATAAGCGTGAATATTGTAGGAAGTAAAGGCGCTCTTATTTCTCTTCAGTGAAAAGAATAAATGTATGTTTTCCCCTCGAGGATTATGGTGTATCAATATGCACTCAATGTTAGTCAATTCTACAGGACAGGCACTACAGTATGGCTATACCACACTATCTTTACCGGCACCACTGCCGCGCTGTTTCCCCATGAGCCGGAAAAGCCGGCAGAGACCCCGGAAGGATACGGACAACCACAGTCTCTTTTTCCAAGTTCTGTCTTTTTTTTAAGCCCCTAATAGAAGGCGTATAAAATTCGCAAAGTCGGTATTCTTTTCCGTAATGTGTACTGTACAACTTCATAAACCGGGATATCGGCCATAAGCCGTTGTGTGTTGGGGTGTATATTTCATGTTCTTAATTTCATATCGTAATTTGATTCCGACTGGCCTATGATCTCTTCGTCGCTTCACAAAGTAATTCAGGCTTATAGCAAAGCTAGCAAAAACCTAAAGCACATTCTTGACGATCATAATATCAAAGCTGATCAAAGTTATGTAGGAATTCAGTCACCTCATGTCATATTTGATGTACTAAGACCATTTCGGTGCTTGCGAATAAGACATTATGAAGACTTCTATTGATATGAATGTTTCACTAGCTCTACGCAAGAATAGAATTCGCCCACTGGGTATAAAGGTCTTTTTTGTTTTCCGACAGAAATAGGTGGTGCGTTGTACACGCACCCCCTACAGTGACGCTAGAGTAAGGTAGTAGCTTGGATTGGCTTCCAGTAGAAAGAGGTAACTAAGGAAGTTACGGCGCAAACCCAGGCCACTCTTCACTGATTCCTGCAGTGGTGCCGTATTAGTGCTTTTGTTAATGCGTATCACGCGGCTTTACGTCAAACAACCATCTTGCTTTATAATGGCTTTTCGGTTAGATAAACGCATTATCATAATAAACAAAGGCGAATAAAGACTGATTCCACAAAATGCAAATCAGATCATGGAATGAATTCAAATTGGCAATTTCACGCAGTTTTCGTTTGTGTTTTGTTTTGTTCAGAATGCAGAGATATCAGTATTTCCCAAGACTCGTATGACGAAAAACCATAGTCAATCGACGTAAAGATGTCCCACTTCTCTGATGGCAGAGCGTGTAGAGTAAAACTGAGAAACATTCAGTTTAATACATACATACTTCAAGACAAATCCATTGTATGACAATGCAGAACTGTCCTCGGTATTCCCATATAGAAAGCGGCAAAGAAAGGCGCAAGTGAGCGAGGGCATTCCAACCGACCTGAACGCGTCGATGTGTACACAAGAAGTCCTCCTTCCATGGAGCTACTGCCCAAACTAACGCGTCCTCGTGAAGTCATTGTTGATTGTCTGTGTTGTTTGTTTGTTTGTTTATCTATTTATCTATTGTTTGTATACTGAACATTATGTTTACCACGTGATATTTCTTGTGATCTGACTTGTGAATTTTTACTATTCATCGCAATCTTCAAGGAAACGCAATATAAGTGATGTTTGCTTCACCAGAGGTCCTGCCTCTGTGTATAAAACGAATAGATTATGTATAGCTGAAGTTTGATAATTTACATTGCTGATGTTTTGATGAGCTTAATTTCAGAGTGTGTCACGATAATGAGCGATAATGATTTTTCCTTTAAAAAAAAAATATATATATATATACAGAATTTATTATTGGCTTTATTCACACGGCTTCTTGATTATATTTCACATTACCTGTGCACAAGCACATAAAGCAGTTAAAAGTGACGATGTATCAAGGAAGAAAAGAACAATAAAACAGATTAAAGGGATCGTACAGTTCTGGTTGAGACCTAATTTCAGGTTTCTAACATTTTTAGGTGAGATAATGAGAAATCTCATATGAAATATGAAAGAGCATGCAATTTTATGAGGAATTCAACGTTTATTTGATAAAAATTGGTTTTGAAATGGCTGAGATATCAAAAAAGAACGATTCTAATAAAGTGTGGGACCCACACTTTGTAACGATCGCTTTGTTTTACTTTGTTTTTGGATGTTTCAGTTATTCCAAACCCGATTTTCATCAAATAAACTTTGAATTCCTCTTAAAATGTACATGCTCTGTGCTATATCATAAGTGTTTTCTTGGTATCTTGCAAAAATTCGAAAGCCTATTTCTCATCTCAACCAAAGCTGTACTACCCCTTTAAAGGGAGATTAACAGCCTATTCGTTAGATTTCATCGCTAATCAGCAAAACGATGACCATCATAAACTGGATATCTCCAGTCTAATCCACAAACAAACGAACTTGAAAAACACGGACTGCCTGACACAGTTAGAAGACTTGAACACTTGCAAGCTACATTTCTGCCACCATAGCAGATATGGTGAAGGATAAACGGACAGGATGTTGGGCAATGCTCCCAGTGTCAAAAGGGATTGTCAATTGCAAACAAAGGCGGTGCATTTTGGGCCGATTGCAAAATTTCCTTCATTTCCATATATGTCAGTAACTTCTGCTGTCTTCCTTTTCAGTCGGAAATCACAAGATAAAATGTTGCGAGATCGAAAGTTCACAGGGTTCATTACTTCCTTATAGTAACATGTCAGAATGTCTCATCATAAACACCATAGCATTCAGGAACTTTCTATTT
This sequence comes from Diadema antillarum, assembly GCF_040938485.1. Lineage (NCBI taxonomy): Eukaryota > Metazoa > Echinodermata > Echinoidea > Diadematoida > Diadematidae > Diadema > Diadema antillarum. The sequence continues at coordinate 659,978 of NW_027271245.1, read as the reverse complement.
CATTCCAAACGCCAAATGAAGTATTCGATAAGATTATGTGTGAAGAACTGTTCGTGACATACACTCCCCCATGCATCATCACACACCTTTTATTAACGTAAGATTGCCACTGAAGACTGGGACCTTCACAACACCAAAAACAACAACATGGCAGCAATTACCATGCTTCTGGCTGGTCCTTATATATAAACGATAATTATAGTTTGATAGACTGACAGCACACTCCACGCTCTCCTTAATGCTAGATTTTTCAAATATTTAGCGCTTTCTATATCGTTTGAAAATATAAACGCTCCACGTTTTCATGGTCACAAAAAAAAGTGGTCGTGTCTTCCACAGCATAAGACCATACCAGCCGCGCCATTAATGAAGAAGCCGCTCTGAATTGCTTCGTCTGCGGTACCTCCCTTTTGTAGGTTGTAGGAGCAACACAAAGCACAAAAATTTGCCATCTTTCAAATTCGATGACGCGTTGCCGACCAGGTATGCAATGCGACGTTAATTTGTATCGGATGAAATGAAAAAAACGCAAGGAAGAAACAATGTTGTCATCTATTGTCACATGCGTACACGTCAATGTTGTTGTTGAACGCAGCAACAGATCATCTTCTTGGGTTCTTGAACGTAATGTACACGAAACTCTGTTCTACTGTACATTTTTTTTATTGAATAAGCAGAAACATTGCATAAATCATGACGCGTTATGTTACAGCATTGACTGAAGAGAAAAGTTATCTACGGTCTGTTTTATAACAACTAGATTACACTGTAATAAACTACGTTAAAAGTCACCAGCATGCTTTTAAAAAAAGAGCGATTAATACATGAGCACACAAATCAGAATAGAAGGCAGTAAACGGGCTTATAACATTGCTCCGAATAGCGTAGGCTAAAATTTGCCGCATTCTGTTGAAATTCGGCATTCAAGCGTGGACAGTCTATTCTCACCGTGAAAAAGTCTTTCAATGGTTAGCGAACGAACGCGGACTGCAGAGGATTCCAGATTGACGGTGCGAAACAGCCATTAAACTCCGACTCCCGTCGATTTCAACGCTTCCACCTCTATCATTACGTATAGTGCATGGCAATTAAGACAAAACAACTAAAACATTAACGAGCAATTATTTTTACATAATGTTTTTTTTTCTCGGCGATCATAGCTGTTTGTGATCCAGACATGGGAATTTTACTTCTACTATTTTTCCCCCAGAATATAGTCAGGATCTAAGTCTCATAGTAAATCATTGTGCAGAGCGTCGATTTATTTCGTTTAATTGATACAGGAATAAAAAAAAATGTACGTTCAATTGAGAGATTTCGTTTCAACTGTTCAAGATGGCGAATCTTTCCACTATCAACTTCAGGATATCTTTCCTGTGACAAAACGACGGGTTTTCCCAACGAAAAGCGACCACTCACTCTTTCAAGCGTTCTTGTATCCGATGGTAGATCCGATTTAAAGTCGTGTAAAGTAATCTGCTTTCTATCTCGTCATTATCACGTGCAAATCTCGCTGTGGTTTTTCTTGCAGGGGAATTTTATAGACGACAAAGATTGGACAATGACCTGGGGGAGAGGGTTTTAGAGTTTCTTGAGTGGACAACGGTATAGATCCTAAAGCAGATTACGAAAATCACTTTTTGTGCTAATCTCTCTTTTTTTAGTAACCTTCGACGTCTCCTTGCTGAAATATATTCTGGTTAGATGTCCTTCAGAATAAATGTAGGACAATTTTGTGAAAAGATTCAGCTAAAATGAAAGTCACATATGATAACTTATTGCAAGTCTGTATGTTGTGCTTTTACCTTTAATGTTCATAACTAAGCGTTCAAATATGGTTACAAAAAACCCCACATGCCTAGAATTATCATAACAATGGTTGCCCTTCGTAACTCTCTAGGATCGCCAAAGGTATCTGCCCGACATAGCAACGAATATTATTATGTAACACTGACAGGACATTTAGCTATCACAGCGAGGCAGTGAAGTCGACACAGAGAAAGGCGATTTGTGGAAGGAACGATTTCGAAAGAAACAACAATTGCGCTGACATCAGAAAACATTTCACTCGCAATCAACCAATTAAAATAGACAGCAGGTGTGGTGTAAACAGGAACTTTTTAGACGTCGATATTCCTGGACTCTTGGACTGAACACGTGGCTATCCAGAATGAGAAGCTAGTGACGGACCAATGCTGTGACACAGCGAATGCTTGTAAGCTAATTGTCTTCTTCAACATGCACTTCAGTGTGTTTCTCATTAGTCTCCTACAAGGCATTCCTATTAATAGCTTATCAGAGGGTTTTTAATGTTTTCGAGCATAGGAATAAGAAAAATCAGGCTGTAGAGGTTTTTTTTTAACGAATGCAGTATCAATAGCATGTGCTCCTTTGGGCTATTTCTTTGTGTGCAAATAATGATTGCGCTACAAATTTGTCTCACAAAGAATAAAACTCCAATCAATTGAATTTTGTGCATTTCTTCAATCTCAGTTCCATCACGTAACGACTTGATCTTCTCTTTTTGCTCAACGTTATAGACTCCGTGACATTTTGTTTCGTGTGTGTGTGTGTGTGTGTGTAAATTACCTTGTGTGCGCAGGGGAGAAAAAGAATGACGAGTGTTCGTCAGACATTCACGTGATTTTCAATCAATCATACTTAGCCTAATGAACTTTTGTGTATCCTGCAATTTGTATTCGAGTGGTTTTGAATGTCAAAAGAATGGGTTAAATAAATACACTGGGTCAGTTGTAGGGAGCGATACTAGCAACAAATGTACATACGGAAACACAAACAGTGATCAGTACCCGTTGTGCATGTTTCCTGTACCGGTTTTGGTCTTCTTAGAGGCTGTATATACGCTTACTTGATTAATGTCATTGTAATTGTCCTTAATGCATTCTTGAGAGTTTAGGTTTGTGGCAAAGATGGTATGTGAAGCGCAGATATTAAACCTAGAGTTTGCAGAGGAGAGAAGGCATTAATCGAATGACCTCTTATAATTTGTCAGGAGAAGCTTAAACAGAGTGATATTTACCTGTTCCTGTTGTTATTATTGTGAATTTTATCAAAGTCGCCAAGATATTTGAGATTTATTCACAGTCAAAGAAAGTTTGACACCACAGGAGTGATCAAAGTATAACAATGTTTGTTTCTGATAAACGGACAATGACAACAAGATTTCTTTCAGCACGTTTTGAGTTGTATCCATACACATCTCATCATTTCATGCAAACTCTATTTAGCATACGATGCATTTGCGAAACACGATGATCTGTGAATCTCAGCTCCAGTTGTGTCGATTCCAGGGGATTCGCCCCACTGGAAAGTACATAGTGTCCCACAGTGTTTTCACATTGTGTTCACAGTGTGCTCATATAGTCGACTATGTGAAAACGCTCGAATTTAACAGTGTGAAGATGATTTCACACTTTAGAATGGTTTTCACAGAGTGTTGACATAGTAATGCTTTGTTTCACACTGTGAATTGATGACCCACATTGTGTCCACACTGTTAAACTGCTAGAATTTAACGGTGTAAAGAGATTTCACACCGTGTTCACAATGTATTCACAAGGTTTTCACACTGTGTTCACACAGTGTTTCTCACACCATGAGACACTGTGTTTTTTCCAGCAGGGCACATACCAGCATTGTGATTATCGAGACAATCCAATCCAAGCCAATCATTTAATGTTTGCTGTGAGTCCAGCTCTCGTTGTAAATTTACCACTTCCTCATAAACTTAGGAATGAAACCGATATTGTTGTGCGTCTCTGAATTCAGAGTGACCCTGTACTACTTTCTTAACATATAAAAGTGTCCGAACATCAAATGGGAATCTCTGATATACAGTATAATTCCATTTACATCATAATGCCCTGAGTGTCTATCACACAGTTCTTCACTCTACTTTAACGTTTCTTGAAAAAAAAAACACACTCTTTGCAAGGAGTTCAAAACTTATGATAGTTTATCCCTTCAGCTGGTTAAAATCGGACGACAAAACTATTTTTGGCATTAAAACCATCGGGTTCCCCCCCCCCCACGAAATTCATACCAAAAACAAACAAACACACACACAAACGAACGAACGAACAAACAAACAAACAAACAAACAAACTTTGCTTGGGATGAAAAGGTCACAGGTCTATACTTATTGTAATTTCTTGTGACATTCCACTCTATATTCAAGATGACTTTTATAATTTGACTGAAATATGATGAACAGAATTGTAGAAACATACTGCAGAAATCGATATTACAGAACCAAATGTAATAGAACCTAAAATCATCGAAAGGTTTATACCGGTCATAAACCCCTATCGCAGTCACCAAGATTAGGAAAAGAAGTTATCAATCTACAGCTGTGAGTAAAGCACACTGTTATTTTCTATCTGAGAATTACAATCCTTTCCCCCACAAAGTTACATTTTGCAGGCAACAAGATTTTGATGCAAGGACTGCATTTTATTAAGTTTTGTAAGTTGAAATATAAGTATAAATGAATATCATTTTGTGTGTAGGTAAATTAGAGACGTTTAAAAAAAAATGATTTTCATCACATCATCTCATTTGCAAAATGTCGTTGCCACTTATGTCACGGCTGTTGTGTGATAACAAGTGAAAGGAATCCGTTACTGTATTTTTAGATTGATTTTTTTAAATATATTCAAACCAAAGTAAACATGGGGAGTCATTCTACTTCACTGGAAAGTCCATTTATACATCGTCTCATATAGTTCTACGAAGTACGCTGTATAGTCTGTAGTGAGATGAGTGGATGACAATAATAATATAATACGTATAATATATATAAATGAATTTAAAATAAAAGAAACATTATAAATTATATCACGCTGTCATTCTCATCATATCCCACTATCTCGCACATGTAAATAAGTAGGTATTTCCAGACTTAAGTGAGTCTTGCGAGATTGGAATAAATTTCAATAAAAAAAGCTGCAACCTCCACATGGGCGGAAAATATTATTCCTCTCACGTGATTCCTTTTACGTGATGACTCATCAGAATGCTGCAATATTTAGTTGTCAATATAGGTAGCACCCAATCCCAGAACAAAGGATGTTTGCTAAATTGTAAATTGACATTTCATCCAGAAGTTAAAGTACAAGGGAGAGAGGGGGATGGGGGAAAGCTATTCAACGACCACTTGAATCACTTGACGAAGCCAGCGATCGGGCAATCAAAATGATACCAAGGCGAGAATCGCTCGGCAGCTCCTCCGTTTCATCGCGGAGGGGAGTGGCGCTGCCATTAGACTAATTGGGTTACTCGCAGCGGCTTGCCACTCGAAAGAGCGAAGAGTACAGGTTTCTCTCGGCAAACGTTTGGCGGTGAAGGGACTCCACGTAATATATCTTCATCAGCACAAGTATGCGAAATGATAGAATAAGAAATTTAAGTATTAAGGAGTAAGAGTAGGAGAGGAAAGGGGGAGAAAAGACATTGAAAGAGGAAAGTGCAGCTAGGCATTTTCCTGCATAGTATCCATTCTATTCGCTTTTGAGGCCTTAAACACCATCTTATACGGTTTTTTTCTCACTCATTAATTCCACGTGCACAGGGTATCGAGTATGCCGGTGTTTAATTGCTCCTCAGGGCAGGGGAAAACACACGACACCGTATTAAGCAAAGAGATTATCATTCCCAAGCATGTTTACTGAAAGATTTGAATGAATTCAGAGATTTTTATCTCGAAGTCCGTACATACAGGTCATTGCTACGAGCAGGACAAACGGGACATGTAATAATATCATTTATTTGGCCAGGGCTGACCAGACCTGGGGTTTGACCAGTTAGTATGGACATAGACAGGGAGAGAAACAGCCCTTTGATAATTCATATGGAATATTTGAAGAATGTATCTGAAAGTTTGAAGAGAAACGAACAACGATCAAATTTATGATTTTTCTTAATGACGGGTATATTGACAGTTGAGGTAAAGCGTTATTCCGTGTAGAATCGTCTGTAATGTATGTTAACACAAATTGACCATCGCAAAATATGCTGTAATGAATATGTGTGGAATCTTTATGTGTGTTCTGTTTGACTTTGTTTTACTAGCATGTCATTTCTTTATTGGAAGGAATTTTCATGAAATTACAGAGAGTCATTTTGGAATATTGTTTGATCGTATACGCCTATTCGTTCGTGCATCATGACGCATAGTTTATTCGCTCATTTCGACTGCCATTAATTACCGCTCTCATAATTGCCTAACATTATTTGTCGCTAGTGCCAATTCTACGTTCTATGACAGAACGTGGGGTCTGAGTGGTAAGGGAATATTGACATTAGCGCACATTCAATTGCGATAATTGTGCCGAATGGAATCAAAACGATATTATATGAAAACGCAGTGGAGCCTGCTGTGACGTGGTAAACAAACGCTGCTTGCTGTGTATGATAATTACCATCTCTTTATTCTTTGATCAAATATTTCTGTACCAATTAGCTGCATTAGAAAAATTACGCCCTTTTCACTCCGTAAACGATGTGCTCCGTTCAAAATCTCAATTAAGAGAAATGAGATGGGGATATTTTTTTTCTGTATCACATACTAGGTGTTACAAAAAAAATTTCCCACTTTTGATCCTTAATAGTTCGAAAACTATACATCAGATAACACTGTCATTGATATGAGTAATAGCTGATGAGTGTACACTTTAGTTGGACGTGATTTGAATATGAAAGCATGAATCAGTTTCATTAAATCCATGATTGATTTTAAAGTTAAGTTCCAGATTTTGGTCAAATTTGAACCCTCTATACTAAATTGAACTTTACACTAGAACCAATGATATGTATGTGAGTGTGTGCTTACAATGACCCTGAACAATACACATGAATACCTCGAAGGCCACCTTTTCAGAGCTCTGCTGACAAGGCTTCCGGTCTCTTGCTCCAAGGTACTTGAATGGTTTATTAATGATTCATGATGGATTGTCCTAGGGCACTGCTAGTCTGAATTCATGGTAAAGGGTAAAATGTATGCACATGAAAAAAGTAAGGACATGTTTTCATGTGCTTGCATACACTACATTTCAGGATGAATCAAGACTAGCTGTGATAGAGGAGTTTCTGATGAATATGTAATAGAGCATTCAAACCCTGGCCATTGCTCAGGACCATTGTCTGGATGTTAACCACACACTCCCATACACAACAAATTGACCTCTGTGCGAAATTAAAGTTTTGAACAGAGGGTTGAAAATAGAGCAAAATCTGAAACCTAACTTGAAAATAAATCTTGAAGCTAGTAAAACTGATTTATGCTTTCATTTTTAAATTACCTCTGACAAAATTGTACACTATTCAGCTATTACTCAGTGTTACCTGATATATAGTTTTTGAAATATTATGAATCAAAAGAGCGAAATGTTTTTAGTAACGCCTAGTATTATATGGATAACATGCAAAGATACAGTAATATACATAGATACATACATACATACATACATACACATACATACATACATACATACATTCATACTGCAGTGAGTGTGTATATCCTCATAGCTACTATGCATGCTTTACATATCAACGGCATTAGTCTGGGTGGGCCTCCCGACAGTCACGTCAAGAGTGATATTGCCCATGTACCAAGGAGTGCGGCAGACGTCACAATGGCAACTAAAAAGACAACTAAATTTCTAGGCATTATTATCGACTGTGATCTAAAATGGAAGACACAGGTGAATAAAATATTGTTAAAGATATCTAAGATCATCGGAGTTATGAGTAAATTAAAAACTTGTTTGCCAAACTGTATTCTTTTAACCATTTACAATTCATTAATTCTTCCTCATTTGTTATACGATAGTATTGTTTGGGATGTTTGTAGTAAGTATTTATTGCATCGTATTTTTCTATTACAGAAAAGAGCGGTACGTATCATTTCAAAGTCTTCATATGATAGCCATACAAAGCCATTGTATTTATAATTGAATATACTGCCAGTATTTTTACTTGATGATTATCAAGTGATTTGTTTCATGCATTCATATACTAATAATGTTACCAGAAGTATTTGATAATTTGTTTGTGCAAAATAGGTCAATTCACAATTATAACACAAGATGTGCAAATGAGGAAAGACCATGACAAAAGACTGAGCTCGGATCTTAAAATCCAATTAGGGTTAATTACCAACGCGGAATCAAGCTGTACCAGTTGTGCACTTTTAGAGGTGTGTCTTTTGCTCGAACCTCACACACATGCACACACACACACACACACACACACACACACACACACACACACACACACACACACACACACAAAAACACACACAAACACACACGACCATGTATTTATTGAACACGCATGCTTCCACCAGAGGATTAGGGTTTACACACAATTGTGATGTTTCGCTCTTGTTCCCTCCATACTCGAATGATAATTATTTCTTTAAATTTCTAACTATTCTCACTTGCTTGTACCCTAATCCAATTCTTCTTATTACTATCATTGACCAAGAAACAGACAATGTATCTCTATAGGTTTGTGTTGTTAGAGAAAAGAATGATATGCATTATAACTACATACTGATCCATTATTTCAGGAAGTTAACCAGTTAAAAAGTCAGGATACACAAACCGCAACTGCAATTTTTTTTTAGTTCTCATAAGGTATTATACGCATGAGCATAATATGTTGCCAAAGTTTCTCGATTATTGTTTTCTTGAAAAATTTTGTTCCTTATTCCACAAGGCAGCCAAGTCACATTCTCATCTCTAGTTTAGATTATGAATTTTCTCTCATTACAATCACATAGAATTAGAATTAAGAAAAAAATCCCCTCCTGTTTTAAACAGAAATTTAAAGCAAATATTATTCATTCGTACACTCTTTAATTATGTATCTGCGAATTTGCCCTTCTTCTTTGTGTCATGGTTCGTGTCATGTGTGTCTGTTCAGTATATAAGAACTATATTTTGTGAAATTTCATAGGATTAGCCATTGATTGTTCGTCCCTAACTATGGTTGATATAATCCTGTCTTTAGTTTTTACCTGTATATTCTATCAGTGATTCCTTCAGTACCTATTTTTGTGTGTATTTCCTGTTTTCATTAAATGTAAAATAAATGATCTTGAACGTGAACTTTAACAGTACAGTGAAACAGTTCAAAATGCAACACAAATACATCACACATAAGAATGGCACAGGACGATGAGGAAAGGAAAATACTATGTGCTGATGTGGGCTGGCAAAGCGTGGATTGCTGTTGCTCGGAATCATGCCAGATCAAACATGGAGCTTTGAAAATTAACATAATCATGACAAAATACAATCATTTAAAATAACAAAAATAATAAAGATTAGTATACACAAAATGACACCAAAATGAAACTATCTTCATAGATGGTAGATTAATAGATATATAATTCATAATGATATATTGAAATGTGATATTAATGTAAATCCAAATTTATTGTTTTCTTTTGAAATCTACAAATACTAAGTACTGAGAAAACAGCAGTGAATTGTTACACTAAACAATAAAAAAATAGATTCATCATTCATTTTACACACTCTTAACTTATAGAGAAATCTGATCATCAACAGATTTTACTTGATACTTATTCAACTAGATCACAATAACTAAAACTTTACATATAATGTACGCTAGTTCTTAACTCCCCCCCCTCTCCTTACCCCTTTCCCCTTCTGTCCCCTCTCCCCCTCTTTCTGCCCTCCCCGTTCTCTTTTTCTCCCCTCCCTCTCTATCTCTCTCTCTTCATCTATCTTTCTCCCACTCCCCCACCCATCTCCTTCTCTTCTTTTCCTTCTTCGGAATACCTGACTAACCCCAAAGTTTTCATCCACTAATACAATCTGGTGCAGATCACACCCCAGATGACAACGGATCCTCGCCGGGACATACCAGGATGGCGGGAAAACCGATGTCTTCGAGGTATCCCATCAACGGAGAGGCACTGCCGATAGCTTCAGAGCGACCGAAACTGCAGGGCACGACACCGCGCCAAAATGGTAGGCATCAGAGATGTCCGTTCATATGAGTAGCGACGGGCGCCTCGTAGCGTCGTGCATTCAATCCGCGATATTATTTATCATCAAGTTTAAGTTAAAAGATATGGTTCCGTTCGAAGATACCTCGATAAAATGTCCCTTCTTATCCTAATCTGAAATGGAAAGATAAAAGTTCCTGGTTTTGCTGCAGTTTGCAAAGATAATCTAAGTTTGCCTACAAGTAATACGATGAAGTGTTTCTTGAAGGGGCTTCTTTTAAATTCCAAAGCAAAATCAAGTTTGTATAACATTACACAATGATTGCAGTCATAATCTCAAAGTAACAGTCCCGGTGGGTTTATCAGAGGCAAAATATATTTGCAACGATGACTTTTTCCCCCGTTTCATGGGATTAAATCATAGCAACAATTGAAGATTATCAACGTGAATTATTCTAGACAATAAAAGAAATGGTACATTAATAGTATGTTAATGGCTTCTTTAGTAGAAGCAAAATGTTGGACATGAATGGAAACAAGAGGTTTAACAATCATCGCGATGGGGGTTTGTTCTCCTCAGCTCTCTACTCGTCTCCACCTGTGAGGATGCCCTCTCTGGAGGAGCTGAAGAGGATTGCTCGGGACCAAGGGCTTGACCTCAGTCAGGAAGAATTACAGGTAAGCACCCACAGCATGAAGAACCAAAGTTACTGGAAGGGGGAGGGGAAGGGGGAGGGGGTGGGAGCTAACCGGAGCTATTACAGTGTGCAGCCAATTATAGTGTAGACTCCTGATGAAATTTTGGCACATTACTACCGATGATGTTTACAAAAGTTATGATGGTCAGTACCAAATGGCTACAATTATGATTGTTACAATTAATATATGCTGATTACCATGCAAAATGTAAAGATGTTATTGTAGATTGTGACAGGCAAATACTATGTGAAATAATGAAAACAAAATTTGACAAATTATGCAAGCGAAAAAAAAAAGAAATTTGATTTGAATGAAATTATCAAAACCGAACGATCAGTGACGATATCAAATGCTAATGCTTTTTAATACAATCTTAAAGAAACAGGCCTACTGAAAGCGTGTTGGTAGGATTTAGACCCCGTGGTGAAATAGAATAAAGAAAACATAACAAAGTTACGAAGAACAAGAATCGAGCATGAAGAATTTGCTACGAGGTTACATGGATATGTTCTGAGGTATGAGATGAAAGTAACAGTCTTCACGACTACCCCTTATACATTTTAATGACCAATTGTCTCTTTGTAAACGCACCGGAAAAGTCTGCCATATATGGGCCCTAGTATTCTCTTGTTCTATTTCCATTTATGGCTTTCAAAATGCATTTCGTACAATTTCCAGTCACGCCTCTTGGGAATTACTTTGCCAGATACCATCAAGAATTATAACGTTAATAAGACACAATACTATAGTTGTGTTACGATTCAACCTTCATCATTTACCGTCTGTAACGTGGTGTTTGGAAAATCTTGCTAATTGAGTATTCACGAGTCTGCGTTTTTCAGGCAGTTGGGTGTTATTATATCGATACTGGTCGATCAGCGAGTGTACGGCGGCTTGATATGCCCCGTGAGCGTGCGAAGCGTTGCTCATTAAAATTCATGCAAAAAAATTAGACCATCTGTCCTGCTCTCCGGCCCAACCAATCAATAATCCAGTGTTGCAGTTTAGAGCGTACAACAATGACACGTGGATAAATGAATGAACGGCAACCACCACACTAAGCTTCTGAATTGTTCGAGGATATTTGATTAATTGAAATACCATGTGTGTGTTGATTGTAATAGAGCTATAATGAAGAGTCTGTGTATTTGTGAAGACAGTCGTTCAAGGAGGGATGAATGGAGGTTAAAGAAACTTGATTAAAGGGGAGGTCCACCCTGAAAATCAGTTTGTGTCTTTAGAAGCAGTGAAATTAGAGGAACATGCAGGACAGTGAAAGTTTCGGCAAATTCCGATGAAAACTGAGGAAGTTATGCTTTTGTGAAGTTGTGATAAATTGGCATTTTTTTTTTATGTCACATGCGAGCTCACCCCTCCCAAATTTCTTCTGCACTTGAAATTAAAAAAAAATGCTCATCTTCCCATCATAATTATAAAGTCCCAGTCGTACGTAGGCTACATGTACCCTTAAATACAATCAAGCAAAATACTTTTCTGTAAAACCCCTGCGTGCAAAGAAAGAAAGAAAGAAAGAAAGAAAGAAAGAAAGAAAGAAAGAAAGATAACATATATTTTGTTATCAATATTCTTTAAAAAAAGAAGAAGATATTATGGAATTTTATTGGAAGGGCAAATAGTAAGTATAAACTCACATGCTACACAGGGACATCACGGAATTGCAAATCCGTGCTTCAATAATCTTAAATTGAATAAAAAATATATATACCAGTGGTTTTCATCAGAATTTGTACAAACTTTCACTGTCATGTTCCTCTCGTTTTTCTGATCAAAGTCAAGCAAACTAGCTTTCAGGACGTGCTTACCCTTTAAGCGTTACTGCCATGAGAACAGAGAGAGAGAGAGAGAGAGGAAAATGAGCACCCTCAATACCGCGAACATTTGGACAAATCACGGCATATCTCACATAACTCGAATAATATCTGTTGTGCCCAATCAGTGCGACGTATTGCTGACGTGTGGCACAGACAAAGCACTGCCGCTTTGCGAAATGAACACTCTTATAACAACCCATAACTCCATCATGTGACGAGCCTTATTTTTCATGTTTATGTTTTGAAAAAGGCACCACATAATCATCCATAATGTTTTAAGATTTAGTCATCGAGTCTATATAGTAAAGTGACATAGTCACCACAGCAACTAGAATGCTTATTTCATATTATTGAATCAACTGCAGGGCCAGAGAGAGAGAAAAAAAATCTGGGTCCCGTTGCATAAAACTATGGTAACTTTACAAAAAGTGGTAACTCTGCAATCAACTGCCAAAGCAGCACTATTCCACAGCTAATCAAAACCATGCAAGAATTCACTGATGGTTACCCCTGATTGTAGAGGCATTATTAATTGTAAAGTCATTATATAGTTTCATGCAACAGGGCCTAGATTGCTTTTTTTTTTCTCTCGCAGTGATTAATACCCGTATTTTCACTCTTTTATTTGAAGGTCAGGACCACTTGGAAGACAAGTACAAAATGTGCTTAATTTTGCTGTTGAGCGCTAGCAAGACACGCTGTAATCGACACGAGTGCATAGAAGAATACCAGCTCTTTACGATGTTACCTTTGCTCTTTCATTATGTATCTGTGCCAGCATTTATATTAAAGCAACATTAAGCTTCTTCAATGGATTAGTAGGCGTACTGAGTACCTCTTGGTATATGCATGTCATGTACCACTATACCTATTTCTTTCTCTTTTTTCTGAGGGTGGTAAAAATGATGTATGAAAGGGCTGGGAAGGGACTAAGTAACTCTAAGAACAGAGAAACAAACAGCGAACAAATCGTCGAGGTGGTCACGTGCAAACTATAAGCCCCGTGTGTCTGGGTTCTTGCACATCACATCCAAACTATCTTCGAGATGAGTACTGTATAAATCAGAGATAGAGATTAATTGCCACGTGAGAAACACATACCACCACCACTACCATCTTGGCACAAAAGGATATCATTTCAAAGCCCAATCCTTAGTTTAAAAGGTGTGTACAGTTCTGGTCGAGGTGGGGATTTAACTTTTAACGTTTTGCGAAATATTCAGAAACCACTCTATGACATGTCAAAGAGCATGCCTATCAATTCTAAGGGGTATCAAAAGTTTATTTGATGAAAATCGGGTTTGAAATGGCTGAGAGATCCAAAAACAAGGTGACACAAAGAGATCCTAATGAAAGGCGTGGCCTGTCGCCTTTTATTATTATCACTTTTTTGGATATCTCAGCCATTTGAAAACCAATTTTCATCAAATAAACATTGAATCCTTCTTGAAATTACATGCTCTTTCATATTTCATATGAGGTTTCTCATTATCTCACTTCAGAATGTTCAAAACATGAATCCTCACCTCAACCAGTACTGTACAGTCCCGTTAGAATATAATCTAATCAACAATAAAGACGACAAAAGTAATTTGTCACTTATACGTTTAAATCAGACAGCCCTAGGACAGAACCAGAGGGAGAATAGATTGTCTGATAAGTCAAAACAAGGAAGTTTTGAGTGGCCCTTGAGGTGATAAATGTGAACTAAAGTCTCTGGTGGTTCAAGACATCACTGAAGTGTAGGCCTATAACAGACTCGGAGGAAGACAAGCCCAGAATGCAGGAAGTATAGATGTAATGCGTCACAAGGAAGTACAGATAAGTGTGAAATGGTGATGAAGGGGGGGGGGGGTGTGCTTTGAGGTATAACCAAGCACATTGTGGTAATTCCGTTATGTAGAAAACTTCAGGGCAAGTTCGCTATGTCAGTTCTACATTACAGTGGAAGAATGATGTGGGTAGGCCATCTCCTGCAATACCAGAAATTCGAACGTGGTAACAGTCGTGCTGATATCCGATCATTGCAGAACCATGGGATATGGGGTTTCCCACTTCCCTGGTAGAACCTAGTGTGTCATTGTACATACATGGCCTTCGTGCTAAGAAGATTAAAAATCTCATGGAGGATCTAATTTCGCGATTACTGTAGGCCTACTCCTTTTTAAACCTTTACTTCAGAGCTTAAATCCTTAAGTGCTTAAATTTTAAAGCAAGTCGAGTTAGTATTTACTATGCTTTAAGAGCCCTCCTTCGAAAACGCGTGTAAATCTTCCGAAAGTATTCTTTTCATCTGAACAAGGAATATGTATGGCGTAAAAGTAGGAACCATCAAACATACTCAAAGTCAAACGCTACTCTATGTTAAATTTGACTTCACTGAACAAGTGTAGAATAGAAAACAAAAGAGCAGTATAAAGGTTTCCTGTCATTACTTGTGTAGAAGATCCCGATAATGTTATCTTGAAACGGCGGCTGAGTTGCAGCTATATATGATATGCAAATTGGATGGGGTGACGATGTAATCCTTTCAAATTTCTTCCACTGGTTTATGATAAAAAGTACAAAATGTAGTTAAGAAAAAACAGATCATTTTAATATCTGATCAATAACGTATTGCAACAACAACCACGACGGTCAGTGCTCTACTCTATTACAACTACTTTGCAACATGATGTGAATGAAGGTATATGGCTGAAAGGGTAATCCCCTGTTTCTTCATACTGTATATGTATATGTATATGTAATGTATATGCAACTTGTGTATATTTATAACTGAAGACGGAAATGAAAACAACTACAACAAGGTATCATTTATTCCTTATGGCCTCTTGGAGTCCCTTTGGACTATGCTCCCTCTTCATGCTCAATTACCATGGTGGTGAAAGGTTGTAAGAGCCTCGAGGATAGTGCTGAGAAGTCAACACCTACTGAAGGTATAGGAGCTCCCTTCTGTCCGTTTCCACGTGTCATTGATGGCATGGGAAGTAGTAAAAGGGACTGTATAACGTACTCGTTGAGGTGAGGATTCAGCTTGTAACGTTTTGCGAGATATTTAGTAACCACTCCATGAAATGTTAAAGAGCATACAATTTGATAAGGGGGATCAAAAGTTTATTTGATGAAAATCGGCTTTGAAATGACCGAGATATCCAAAAACAAGGTAAAACAAAGAGATCCTAATAAAAGTTAAGGCTGTCAATTCTAATAGGATCGCTTTTGGATTATATCTCAGTCATTTTAAGGCCAATTTTCATCAAGTAAATGTTGAATCCTTCTTGAAATTGCATGCTCTTTCATATTTTTTTTTTTCTAGAGGCGCACACAGTTATCAATTATTGGACCATTGTATCACATGTATTTTTCTTTTCTTTTCTTTCTTCTTCTTTTGTTACTGTTAACGTTAATTTTGTTAATGTTATTGTGTTTTCTAGTCTATTTGTATGAGTAGCAAAGTGCGCTTAGAAACGTCAGTATAAAGCGCCATATAAATGCAATTATTATTATAATTATTATTATATTTCATAAGAGGTTTCTCATTATCTCACCAAAAATGTTATAAACCTGAATCCTCATGTCAACCAGTACTGTACAGTCCCTTTAAAGGTGCAGCATTGTTGTACCGATGGGACCTATTTCTGCATGTAGTAGGCCCACGCTGTACCGGAGGTAATGAGGCTGTAAATGGCCAATCAATCCGTAACAGCAAAACCTCAGGAGGACGCATACCACGCAGCTTCAAGGAACGAAGTCTTGCAGACTTTGTTCTAGAAACCTCTCCTGTAGAGATTCTCAGTTATCTTGTACTAAAGGAGCCACACAGTGCTCAAATCAACATTTTGATAAATATTTTCAAGCCCCTTATGATATATATATATATATATATATATATATATATATATATATATATATATATATATATATATATATATATATATATATATATTATATATATATATATATTATATATATATATATATATATATATATATATATATATATATGTGTGTGTGTATAATACATTATTATTATTATTGTTATTAATTAATTTATCTATTTATTTTGCGTTCACAGTAATCATTCCTGCAGCTGTAAGCACTATCAAATTTTAGCACTTTTCAAATTTGGATGGCATCTGTGGAAGGAAATGACATTACCAGTAACATTCACTAAGTAGTTATGTTTTCGAGAGTATCATGGTTTTGCTTTGTTTAAGAACCATCAAAGACTGTATGTAGACGGATTTCCATAACTAGACGAAAAGCAATAATGATAAGTAATAATATAAAAATATACTTGGCCTTGAGAGTTTCTTGTTAAAACTATGGGCAGAGGTGACTCCAGAAGAACTATTCACTGAGGGGCGCAGCCCCGAAGTGAATAGTTCTTTTGGAGGCGCCGAGGCCTATAGTTTTAACAAGAAACTCGAAATTAGGCAACGTATATTTGTTTTATATTTTGGATCAAAAATTCAAAAAAAAAAAAAGGAAATGAGGGAAATGCAAAGCCAGAAGTCGTAAACGTTTTTATGACGTCACAATCGCTTTGTTAGGAATTGGTACATTTTCAGAGTGACGGTACGAGCAGTGCGCAATGTCAAAATTGCTTTGTAGCGTCACAATTGTTTTGTTAGAAATTGTTACATTTCACAGACTGATGGTTCAAAGCTGCGCACAATTTCAGAATTGCTTTGTGACATCATTTTGCAAATAGTACTTTATGAACTGTCAACTTTCTGAAATAGCTGAAAATACCTTTAATCACGTGAAGCTCTTTCAACCAATCATCAGAGGATAAATTTTTTATCCAAAATATAATAAGTAATAAGCAATAGTAATAACAAAGTAGAAGTAGTAGTAAGGTAGCAGCAGCAGTTGTTGCAGTTGTCAACTGTTGGAGTAGTTGTAGTTGCGTATAATGTAGTAGTAGTAGTAGTAGTAGTAGTAGTAGTAGTAGAGTAATAGGAGGAGGAGCAGAATACTAGTAGTAGAAGTTGAAATCGAAGAAAGTGAACAGTAATCAGCATTTATCCTAGCTGTTGTAAAATGTTAACGGTGATCCTTTGTTTGCAGTTATACAATAACGATGACAACTGTACAAACGGAATTAATGTGTGTACAATTATAATCTAATTCACTTTTATTTCACTTTCTATACGGATGTTAACACATTAATTAGACGTTATAGCAATATCATGTAGTAGAAAATGAGTAGTAGAAAGAGTGGAAGAAGAAATGACTGTAATACTCTTATCTGTACGTTAATCAAAGTTGTTTCAACACTCTTCTTCAAACAAACAAACAAACAAAACAAATACAACCAAAGCGGAAAACCTGACGTGAAGAAAGGCTCACGTCCTTTAAATCTCTCGATCCTTGTCGTGGGGACTAGAATTATTTCGAGTTTCGTATTGAACTCGGGAAGGTCTGGAATGCCCTCATCTCAATAACAGCAACGGCTACAAGTTATTATTTGTGATGTTCTCTCCGAAGCGAGACTGGTAAATGATCCCTAAATCATTCTGGCAACGTGATACCAGGTCCGTGTCAACTGTGATATTCAATCGACGTGTTGACATGATATCTCACGTCGCAAGAGAATGATCACCATTCTGTTCTAGTCTACACGTTGCATTGTTTCGTCTTTCGAGTCCACGACAGGAATGCCGATACCCATTAAGCATGGAATGCTTGCAAACAAGGACCAAATCCTATCTCGATCGTTTACTTCAAAAGAAATACAACTTATAAGTCACCCATTTATAATGACCGTGTTCAGAAAGAGAGGAACGTTAATATCATACATGCTTTGATGTATGGTGACGTTTGCATACTAATAGATCCATTTATTCTACGAGGTGGGGTTGTAAATCGTGACTTTCATGATGTATTACAGTAAGAAACCATAGAAACTAGTTATGGCCGACTGTGACAGCTCTGGTATTTGATTCCTGAGTGCCTTTTTTTTTTTGTAATTTGTTTCCCTATTTTTCCCGTCTGTAGGCGTACGGCCCTGTTGTGCAACGCCAAATAGAGCGGATAAACGAAGCCAGCAAACTACCCGAGCCACGCCTCCCGGTGAAGTACCCGAGGATGCCTGGCCGCAAACCGACTGAAAATAAATACAACGCATGGTAGGTACTATAGCATGCAGACATATGATGACGGTTCGTGGACGTACCAAGTGGTATATGGTTTCTCAAAGGCTGAAATGACAGGCACGCTTATCACATGACAACATACCTTGAAGGAGATCATCTCGTTCATATATTACATTATACTGCCTGCTTAATACACAGCCTCTTCGAAAAAGAGATTCTGCAAGATACGTCTCCTAACTCCCTCATTTTTTCCTCTCTCTCCTTTTCTGTTCAGAGAAAATAATCTATTGTTGTTGTTTTTTGGGGTGATATGTGCTAAATGAATGGAGTTAATTATCTTCATTTTATTGCTGTTATTATTGTTTTCATTACTGTTACTGTTGTCATAATAATGATAATGATAATGATAGTAATAATAATGATAATAATAATAACGATACTACTACTACTACTACTAATAATAATAATAATTATTATTATTATTATTGTAATAATAATTATAATAATAATAATAATAATAATAATAATAATAATTATTATTATTATTATAAATGATAATGATAATAACAATACTATAATAATAATGATTGTTATTATCATCATTATTATTATTATCATTATTATTATTATTATTATTATTATTGTTAATATTACTATTATCATTACATCATCATCATTATCATCATCATTAGAGTCTCTCTGAGAGCATGGGGCTATGTTATGTATGTAGATAATGAGTGCAATATGTAGCCTACTGAGAGTACTGACGCTCATCCCTATTCTATTCCAAGCTTAAATTGTATGTGGTGTCAGAACTAATATCTATTCATGTAGTCATTCGTTTATTTTTTCTGTTTCCACAGAAACATATGAATATTTTACAGAAATTGAATACATGAATTACATCACAATACATAATAAGAAATAAGTTTACAGAATATTTTTAATTATACTGAAATACTGGAAATGGGGAGGAATGCTGAAAAGCAAAGCTTGTATGGTGCATTCCACCCCACACGTAATACAACAAATTACATATTGACTGTTATACATAAAAATAAGAAATACAAAAGAAACTAAAGTATGGAAACCTAACTAACCCGAAACAAAAACCCTTGACAAATCGCTACACTAAGTCGCTGTCATGCAGGAAGAAAGATCAGAACTATATCATAGTAAAGTCACACATTTTTTCCCCCGACACTTCTATGTTTTCTTTAGCAGCACTAATTTGCGAATACTGACGTCAGTAGATTGTTCAACAATACGTGATTGTTTCTGTGGAAAGAAAAGTAAGATGAAGACATAAGAACAAGATGCGTCATCAAATTCCGATCTACAGTATACAAGATACACGTTGTATATTGTAAATTGTGTTAAATGTCTTACCTTGCGGGTTATTTCACATGACAAGAACTGACATTCTCTATAGAGCTATATATCTCATGGGGAAAGACTATTATAGATACCTTGATACCCGCTCGAGGTGTGTTTCAGAACGTAAATACACTGCAGCGACCATACTCCTGTTATATTAAAAAAAATATCACATTTGATTCTACTAGGTCAAAGTCACTTAGGAAAGGATTGCTGATCACCAAACCTTGAACATTGGACTTCCTTTTCATCAAAGCAGCAAAATTCCAGTCACGAGTATGTTTTCAAAATCCGCAAAAATCAACATAAGCGACAAAAGAGCGATAATATCTGCAAACAGTATGTTCATTTCAGCATTGACTCAATTATTCAGTCCCGAGGGCGTTGATGCGAAGCAATGAGTTTCCTGACAAAATGATTATTTACATTCCCCTAGCGGGGATGAGCTTAAATTTCAAGTCGTAGGAGGCGGCAAGATGTCATCTATATAATTAATTATCATGCTCCATGAGGTCAACAAATAATAGTAATAAATTTTCACCATTGACACGTACTACTGGAATCAGCGGCACCCATTAAAGTTGATGAATTGCATTGTGTGACGGAATAACGACCACATTGGGGTTAATCTATCCCCGCTCAGCCGATGGTAAGGGAGCTAGCCCAATGGTTTAAAGTGCAACGTCACACCATGTTCAATTAAGTGGATGTTAAAAGATAAAAGAAAGATTACACGAAAAAAATGTATGGTAGAGGTTTCATTGTATTCCGGCAAAGAATGGATTCACATGATAATGGAATATTGACATTAGGCATGTTAGGTGCAAACCACACACACACACACACACACACCCATGAAGAGAAGCAAGGGATCGATGACGTCACAATGTCGTATTCTTCCCGTTGGTTTGTACTCCAAAGCCATAAAGTTCAATTATTCTGTGGCGAGAAAGGAAATTTAATGAAGAGTTTATGTGCTGGTCAATGGGAGATCTTTGAGGTAATGCCTTCATCACCTCCTGCAAGATGCACATAAAGGGTTGAATGCAAAAATCGATGAACGCCAT
This sequence comes from Diadema antillarum, assembly GCF_040938485.1. Classification (NCBI taxonomy): domain Eukaryota; kingdom Metazoa; phylum Echinodermata; class Echinoidea; order Diadematoida; family Diadematidae; genus Diadema; species Diadema antillarum. The sequence continues at coordinate 638,903 of NW_027271245.1, read as the reverse complement.
ATTCAAAGTTTAAAAGGATGCTTTAGTTTTGGTTGAGATGGGGGGTCAGGCTGAATTTTTGGGGAGATAATTAGAAACCACTTTACAAAATATGAAAGGGTATATAATTCTAGGAGGAATTCCACATTTATTTAATGAAAATCGGTTCTGCAATGGTTGAGACATCCAAAAACAAGTAAAGCAAAGTGGTCCTAAAATAAGATGGGACCCACCTTTCACTCTTAAAACATCCGAGTCAGAACTGACGCGGAACTGGGTCCGTTGGGGTCGCACACCGTTCCGGGTCAGAAATGACAAGGAATGGGGTCAGATATGACCCATTTAGAGTCATGAGATGGGTCAGGGTGACCCCATTCGGCGTCTTCATGACCAAATTCCAAGTCATTTTTGACCCGGAATGGTGTGTGACCCCAACGGACCCAGTTCCGTGTCAGTTCTGACTCGGTTTTTTTTAGAGTGTTCAAATGCTAGGACCTCTTTGTTTTTAGATTTCTCTGCCATTTCATCCCACTGGCCACTCTGCTTACAACTTGATGCATTGTAAACAAACCGTCCCACAATCCAAGTTCAAGTTCAATGACATTAATTTCCAGCAAACAGTAACTGTTTATCATGCACAAGTAAACATATCAGTGCGATAATTTTGAACACGCGTGAAGCACATCTCACACTGTCAAGAACTTGTGGCGAGTGTAACCCAATTTCACTGTGCAGTAAGTGCATACATATTTCTGAGAGATCAAGATACATACACAAACAGAGATGGGGACAACGTACAGTATATTATAAGGAGACAGACAGAAGCAACGCCAAAAACGTACATATTATGGACATTGATACTGACGGGAAAGGAAATCGAGAGTTTCAACTGAAAATGATATGCATGTTGGTACTGTTTTTCACGAGTCGTAGTAATTGGGAAGGCGTACGCCATTGCTCCCAAACAGGAGTGTCGTGTGCGGTATCTGTGGAGCCCCATCTGGGAAACTTCAGGGGAAGAAGATCGGCGTCAAGGACAACATAGCCGTAGCTGGCGTCCCACTGCAAAATGGCTGTCACGCCATGGAAGGTTACATGCCGGATTTCGACGCTACAGTCGTGACGAGAGTGTTGGATGAGGGTATGTCAGCAACCCCACACTCATTGTTAACTCATTTTACAAACAAACATGCTAAATGTCTTTCCTGCTTATTTTTGTATAGATTATATTGCTATGATAGATCATCTTCTATCCTCTACATGATTATGATTATGATTATGATTTTCTACATTATGTTTGTTTGTTGCATTGCTCCGTGTTGTTATATCGGCTCAGAAAAGTATTGAATTTGTTGCATTATTTCTCATTTGTCATTCGTTTCTCTACGGAATATGTGCCAAGTATGTACCCCTGTTTTGTTCTGTTTTTGGTAGAAATAAATGGTGGAGATTAGAAATGGGATTAAAGTAAACAGATTATTTTTGACTTGGCTTTGTTTACTAGTCAACTGTTTTTTTATCAGATATGTAAGAATGTGTATATTTGCTCTAGTAAACCATTTCTGTCTGGTACAGGTGGCGAAATAAGTGGAAAGATGGCGTGCGAAGACCTATGTTACTCCGGCAGCAGCTTCACAGGGGCTAACGGTCCGGTCCTTAACCCCTACGACACCGAAAGGAGCGCTGGTGGCTCTAGTTCTGGTTGTGCTGTGGCGGTACGTCGTTGATGTATTTCTTGAAAACTTCGTGGCAAATATATATCTTTTTGAACCACACTATCTTGTTTTATGCAAATGTTTAAATAATCATAATTTCGTTGACAGAATATTGATATTTCTTATGTCTATATAGTATATATATATATATATACAGTATATATATATATATATATATATATATATATATATATATGTTTCAGGATGATTCCAAAGTAGATTTTGCAGATCCAATAATGATTATATACGTTAGAAACATCAAATGGCAAATGAAGGGCTTATTGAGCAACTGAAAGTGGTATAGACGTCTTTTTGTTGAACCGAATATTATTCATACAGTTATGATAAAGACTAGGGAAACTCCAGTACTAATATTTTTTTTTCAGTAAAGCTGTACATTTTAATGTCATTGTAATAACTATTTCTGGGAGCAGATAGCGGTCGGTGACGTAGATATGGCTATTGGGACGGACCAAGGCGGTTCAATCCGGATCCCGGCGGCTTGGTGCGGTGTGGTCGGTATGAAACCAACCTACGGCCTGGTCCCATACACTGGCGCCATCTCGATGGAGCCCACCATAGATCATATCGGACCTATGGCAAGAAATGTCGATGACTGCGCACTTCTCTTAGAGGTATGTAACAGGGGCGTATCGAAAACATTGGAGTCAAAATTTATCATTTGAATTTGCTTGCGTCAAAATCACAGGAAACAATACATAAAATCAATAAGATTTTGATAGAAACAGCAAGACTGACAGTAATAACATTGAAAATTGTAAGAAGATCCATACAGTGTAACTCTCCGGCATGTTCATGACGAGCGTTTGAAACAAAGTAAAAGGTATTATAATGATTTCCCTTGTTACAATCTTTTAAACGTGTAATGTGTAGCGCAGTTTATTACTGGTATTCTAAAAGCTGAGGAACTCATCTACGCCTCAGCATGTGGTTCCCAGTTTTGTTTCCATTAGAGACCAACATCGGAATAGACTAGCACGTCATGTTTGTCGTGTATTCAGTCATAAGAAAAGAATATGAGTAACATCCTTTGAAACAAGTCCTTTATCTTACATGACACATGAAATTGTTTGTTTCAAATTGATGGACATCAAAACGTTAATTGTTTCCTTTTCATAATGAAGCCACTTACCTTATAATATTATATACACTGTATCCATTGAATTTGTTCCATTTTTGTGCGATTTTTGGAACGTTTGCTATAGAACATGAACCTTTTTTTTTTTAACTTAGCGTAGAAGGCAGTTCATGGTTAGCGCATGTCTCATTGACCCCTACAACACAGACTTTCCAATAATATGGGCATGTGTTGAGATCAAGAATTCCTTGTTGAAACATGGCATCTTGTATTTTATCAATGTTGATAAAATGCATGGAGAGATTTCGCTAAACAGTGTTGATGAATGACTTACACCTGCACGTTTTGATTTAGTATGAAACACATACATTGTACTAAAATACTGCTGTAATTCATATTCTCATGGTTGCCCGAGGATTCTTTTCGTTTTAAGTCAGTGGCAAATACACAGACATTCGACCTTTGTTTTGCACATGCGCAAATCACAGCAGTGAACTCCTTTATTGTATGCATAACCAACACGTTTCGAATTGAACGAGTTTGAGAATCTTTCCTCCGTTTCTTGTTCAGGTTATCGCTGGATACGACGACGGGTTAGACCACAGACAGCATTCGACAATCAGGGAACCAAAGTACACGGAAGAAGTAAGTTGGTCTCGTACCTCCGCAGAAACATGTCTGTGTTTTAAATGCATTTCCCACATCAAAGATGGCTGTCGAACAGCCAACAAGAAGAAACTATCAAAAACTATACAGCTGAAAAACATGGCTGAACGAAGAGAACCGAGATCTCATCTCGCCTTCATGGATTTGAGAAGTCGAGATGTCGAAGAAAACATCTCGTCTTCAAGGCGGTACCTACAATCCTAGGTGTCAACCTTTCTTCTAGTTTCTTTATCTTGATTTTCTCATACAGTCGTGCCGAATCCTTTAACTTTCTCCTGAATAGCTCCTGAAGCAATTGTCTTGAAACGGAATATATATTTTCAGTCTAAGGCAGAATTCCACAAAAATCAATAGATGGCTTACACGTGCATAAGGAAAACTATTCATATTTTCTATATTATCCTTGTTGTCACTCCTCCAGATAAAAAATCTGAACCTTGACGACGAGAGCGTCGGTGTTCTCTTGGAGGGATTCGACAGCAGCGATGGTGATTGGCGGGTACATTCGCTGGTGTATAAGACTCTTGACAAGCTGAGTGAATCCGGGTTAAAGGTTGAAGAGGTGTCCGTCCCTATGCACAAAAACGGTAAGGATTACGTTATCAAATGTTTCAATGCTGAGTAAATTACTAGTACATCATGTTCAATTTGTGGGGAATTTGAAATCACATTGTCATAATTATAGATCAAGATGGCAAACTTCAGATAAGTCATACTGCGCTATAAGAAAGCCTAGCCTCGTAAACTGGTAAAATACCTTACACTGATGCCTCTGTCTTTGTGTTTGTGTTCTTGTTTTCCTTTCTCATGCGAATATATTATTCATCTCTATGACAACTCTTATCAACCTAGCATAATTAAAGGTGAAAACCGGGTTGCATGTAGCATACACATACCACTTGACGAAGAACATAAACTTACCCATTGCTTTCCTTTTCGTTCTCATGGTTGATCCTTTATAATCAGGTCCAACAATTTTCTCATGCTTTTCCAAGGAAGGGATCAGTGAAGCATCACTTCAAAACGGAGGTAAACGTTGAATATGATTGTTTTAAATTACTACCCAGCTGATTATCACAAAGAATTGCAATCTGTATGGACACAAATTGACACAAATTTCTCATTTTTAGTTGGAATCATAACAGATTGTAAGGGCTCAGTACCATCACATAAACATCTTTCTTTTATCATTGTATTTGTTATTTTCGTCAAAAGCTCAGAAATCTGATTTCAATTTGCTGTGTGTACAATCTGCTCACCGTAATAAATGTACCGGGGGTCCTTTTTATGAAAGTCCTGAAAGAGAATTGTCGCTAATAAGACACACTTATCTGAGACACTTCATGAAATGGATCTTACTTCTCTATACCTAGCTACATGAGCTACTTTGGCCATTCTGAGATTTATGTGAAAACTTTTATGTGATGACTTCATGAGGCGTACCCCTGGTGAAATGTGTTTGTAATCTCATGACATGCGCTACTGCTTAATGGGGTAAGTATTTAGGACAAACATAATTATGAACTGAATAAGAAGTAGCCATAGTTATCAAAACTATCCCTCGTTTGCTCCCAACTAGGCGGAGGCTACGGAAACCAGGGATTTTATCCAACCAGCATGATGGCAGAAATCGGGAAGGCATTTAAAGCAAGACCGAACGACACATCACATCGAAATAAGGTAAAACCTTCGATCATGCCAGTCTATTTAAACTGTCAGTCATGGTGTCTCTTTGACAAAAAAAAATGTATCTGAATTTTTGACAGATAGGCCTACCTTGCCAAATCTTAAATTCACATGCTCTTAATCTTCCTCACAGCAAACATTTATTGTTCACAAAACTTCCGAGTCATAGCAGCGATATTATGGGGCACTAAACAAGTATAACTATGAATGATAGAGTGGTTTAAAACACACAAACAGAAACACACACGCACACACTACAACTAAAAGGAGACCTTTAGGCTTAATTATTGGGTCCTATACGTTTTATAAGTTCAACTATAAGTAACTGACATTTTGCAATGTTTATTTTTCCTGTAGTTCATTCGACGTCTTACAGCACAGATACTTTGCAATATTAATTTGTAAGACCTTTATCGAGTTTTACTGCTGAAAAATCGTCATCAGTCTTTTTTTTTAACACTGGACTAAGACCAGAAAAAAAAAATGGCGCTGGTGAAATTTAAATCCGAAATTCAAATTCCAATCAATCAGCTGACAAGGATAGTCGGCCAGTACCTCAAGGAAAACTACCAGGGCTGCTTGTACGCCAAGGGGCGCAACCTAGTACTGAACCTCCGGAAGGCGTATGACAAAGCCCTCCAGAACTTCGGGGTACTTGCCATGCCGACCATCCCCTATACGGCCGTTAAACTTCCGTCCAAGGACTGCTCAATTTCAGGTAAATCTAACCAATTATGCCCACCGACTTCTGTTTCATACATTGTAATGGAACTGTAAGTTCATTATTGCTGTCAGTCAAAAACGAAACGAAAAGGCAACATGAAGAAGCTAAACGTGAGTCCCGGCATAGACTCACAAGAACTTGTTTGGCAAATAGGCCTATTAGTAAATGCTGGTTATTTTTGTCAGTAGTCAGTGTCGGTCGCTCATAATCGTCTTTCTGAACCTCGATCGGTGGATCTGCTCGGTTCTAGTTTGAGTTACGTGTCATTCCATTAAATTTAACGTTTGTGAAAAAAGTCACATAAATGACTGCATGAAAAAAAGGTTTAAGGATGAATCTTAATGAAAATCGATCAATGATTCTTTAGTAGTTTAATTTCATGTTACCATCGCTACTCTTTCAGAGCAATTCAACTTGAGTTCCACATGTACACTGAACACCACACCGTTCAACTGCACTGGACATCCCGCGATAACCGTCCCGGTAGGAACCGTTGACCGACTCCCCGTAGGAATCACGTTGGTTGGTCGCCATTTTGACGAAGTGAGGCTTTTCAGGGTTGCCAAGGCGATAGAAGACATCCAGCAGCGCAATGAGAAGCCGACTTGCAAAAAATTCCCATCAAGACTATGACGTGGCACAGTGTTTCCCACGGAGTATGAGAGACATTCCTCAAAACCATGGTCTACCGACTATTAGCTCATGGCAAAATACGCTACATGATGTGTGGCTACGTCGACAAATGCGGACTTGCATGCTCACCACGTTTGAATGTCTAGTGGCGACGCGACGGTTTAACACTATATCTCAGTACTAAAAATTTGCAGTGGTGACCAATCAAATCTTCTCTAGGCCTATATGATTGTAATTGTGTGCAAGACTTCATGTTACTGGGAAGAGGCTGTGCCAAAAAAAAAAAAGAAAAAAAAAAGAAGAAGTTAGATCTTGATGAAACTGATTAATTCATGTATTAGATAGAGGGCGCTCCAATAAGAATGCTGATTCCATCATGACCACTTCTTCCCACGTAATACGCGGCGCCGTGATTCACGACTGCAAGTGACAAGTGTACTGATATTGTGCTTTAATTTTTGTTCAGGAATTTAACACGGGAATGGTGAAAATTCAGCGCAAAAAAATGATGTCACTGCACTGTAGAGATAAAAGCTAAAGAACAAAACGAGTGTTCTAAGGATCTACAGCCTGAATAAGAAAAGGTTACACAAAAACGATTACATATGCAAGGACTTCTGAAAGATCATGAAAAAAAAAAGGCTGAACAAAAAAAATCGTCAATGGTTTGTCGAATTAACAGGAAGGGGTGCCTGGCTTCCTGATCTCTAGCTTTCAGATTTGTTTATGGAGAATATTTCTCAAAGTTTCCTCTTTGTTATTTTCTTGCCACCCCCCCCCCCCCCACCCCACCCCACCCCACCCCACCCCACCCCCAAACAGTCACTATGAAAACAAACGTGATTCGTCAGTTCTAGTGATGGTATTGATGAATCAAGGTTTAAGATCAGTAAAGCTCGTGAAAAAATTAGGTTTTCGTGGTTGAATTGTTTCCATTCAAAAAAATTTAGATGGAATTTTAAGCATTTCTAACCTCACAAGACAGCTTTTTACTGTACGTACAGGTTTTGAAAGAGCTATACGACAGTGTTTATATATTTATTAGAAAGCTTGAATGAATATTTAGTTTTGATGTGCTTATACAGAGTCGTAACGTTGACAATTACGAGTTGATCATGGAAATGGTTGTAAGTTTGTGTATGTATGCACGTGTGCACGTGTGCATGTGTGTGTGTGTGTGTGTGTGTGTGTGTGTGCGCACGCGCGTGCGCCCGTGTGTACCGTGTGTGGAGATTATTCTAATTCATATATGTATTGTGTGAATTTGTAATGACAGTGGGCCCTGAGTGGGGACCCACAAGTTCTTTCGTTTCAGGGCCTCACTTGGCAAATTCTTTTCTCAATCGAATATCAACAAAGTGTGGCAAATTCTGACGAGAAATTGTCAATCTTTTTCATACGGGGCCAATACGTTCTTAGCCTTTTGCAAAGGCAGCTCACTATAATTTCAGCACACGCACACAGAGAGCAATGGACTCGCACACACAGCGCGCGACAGGCGATCTGCGAGAATACCATCCGATCGCTGTGTGCGCGCGAGTCCACCGTCCGAGTCTATTGCGAGCCGCCTTTGCAAAAGGCTAATACGTTCTTGGATTATATCTTACTATCATATCAATTTACAGTATCTACAAAATAAACTTCATACAGTGTCAGTACATGAATCTACCATCCCACTAACTGTCATAATTTATAGTACGTCACTATTTTCAGTTGGTGGTAAAATTTCAGTACTTCCTTCTTTTTTTTCTCTCTCTCTCTCTAGCTTCAACTTTCCGCTTTGCTATTCCTTATAAATAGTGCCTGACAACTAACGTGTGTTTTGTGTTCCATTTCTTAAATTATGCAGTATCAATTTGTAAAATTTTGTTGATGAATATGTACTATCTAGATTGAATTATTTTCAGTGGAAAATATAATGTTCACGTCCAATGATTGTTACTCGTTGCAAGCCTTCTCGTTACTCCGTTTTGAAGTACATGTAGGTGGTACATGTAGATGTACTTGGCAAATGTCAAAATAAATTGAAATATTTTGTTTTAAGATTATGCAATTTGAAAGGGTGTTCCCATTTATTTCAAAATCATGACCATCATTGTTATCGAAGTTGTTGCTGATATGATTATGGGAGGGAAAAAAAAAGATTATACATCACACAAATCTTCATTCATGAGAATTCCGATGCTGTGGAAAGAGTAACGACAACACCAGTAATAAAGATAACTATATTTCATGGCACGATGGCTTATGTATATAGTTTTAAGTTAACACCTACCGTGTGTGCGCTTCGAAAATAAGTACTAGAGGGCTGGCGCTGAAAAATCGCATCAATTTAGAATCTGGCATAAAAAAGACTTGGGTATATTGTGGAAGAAAGATGCGGCATTCATCTTGGATTCTTTTCTGCTTTCGTTGCTTCTATATTTCATTTTCATCTTCGAAAATGCAGTTGATGTGTGCTGAATGTGTCTACCTCTTACAATTCACGTAATCTCACAACTGAAAGACATTGTAATTTATCACACTTCTTATTTCATTGCGATTTCAAACTTACCCCGCTATTGAAACAAACAAATAAAAAAAGAAAACGACAATCGTTCCAGTCCGGGGTATTTGAGGATTCACTATGATATTTTGAGGTATGATTAATTTTGTTTTGTTGCTGTGTCTTGCTTTGTTTGGTTTGTCAAAGTGTCTTATTATTTTGTGATAAAATAATTTTGCATGGAACATTCCTTTGAATTAAATAAAGAGCCCTGAACTGGTTACATGTATGAATTGGCATCGTGGTCTCTTCATTCGAGCTGTCGAGAAAACTTTATCAATGTACACACCGACATTACGCCATCGAACGTCACCACTAAAATAAAAGGTGTTACAATTATATTTTGTAGCGCAATATATGACTGATGAATTAGGCATATAGATCACCAACACATAAGCACGCACACACACACACACACACACACACACACACACGTCTATCACCACTCTCTCTCTCTCTCTCTCTGAGAATTATCGGAAGTCTGTACATGTATAATATAATGATGCTCTCACAAAGGCGTATAGCCTGACTTAGCACCGTTACAATAAATACGGGTCATTACGCATGCATAATCTTATTATTGTGGAGGGGGGGGGGAGGGGGTCACCAAAAATGACATTTTACTGGTAGAGGGCGGCACAATCACATCTTAAAGAGGTCTTTTATCTCTATTAAATCAAATTTGCAAAATGTGCTTTGATGAATACAGCAAAAAATTCACACCATCACATACAGCATCAAAATCACCACCTTCATCATTCGCATCATCTACTGTGCACGAATGATTCATTAAAAAAACACACAATATCTACACAAGAACCTTTGGATATCTGAAAGACTTTTAATATGTTTCTCAACACTGCTTCATACCAAACGTTCCCAAATAATAGCAATATCACACACATGATGAATTGCTATTAGAGAAACGGACACACTCCATAAAGTAGATAATCAAATAATTATTAGAAATGCCTTTGCTTTGTTATAATCGAATATATAATCTTCACTAATGAGTTATTATCTAATACATGTCGTATAAAGAGTACAATAATATTCACACTCAAGAGACCCTGTGCAAAAAAAGTACAATCGACACTTTGAACAATGAGCACCATTATGTATGAGTTCCTAAAAAATAAAGATTGGATCAAAAGATATTTATTTTAACCATGCTTCAATACTTGTCACTAGGTGACCAATATCGCAATATGTCTAATTAGACAAATCATTTCAAGTATAGTCTAGATATTTTTCTACACACTTTCTTCATTTTTTTTTGAGAGAGAGTAGGTGAGTAAGTAAGAGATGAATGTTATCTTCACAAGGCAAACTGAGAGACGATTTCACACACGATACTTACCTTCCCAAACCTAGCAATATCAATAATAATGAAAGATAAAACGGAGATATAGAAAGGCGTGGTGGACGGAAAGGGACATCCCACGGTTCCAGATGAATGAAAGGATAAGTTCATCGTAATATGTGGTTTAAGAGAATGCAGAAATATTAGTAGAACACACTAGTGAAAGTTTGAGGAAAATTGGAAAACCCGTTCAAAAGTTAGAATTTTGAAGTTCCAGTGCCGCCATCGCTGAGTGAGAATACTACCGCAGCTTGTGACGTTATGTGTAGAACAAAACAGAGAAAATATAATGAAAATTCAATTTATTATTTTCACTTGTTTTTGCTCGTAATTAAAGAGTACATGAGTTCCCTTTTTCAGAAGGCAGGGGGAATATCATTACCCATAACATCCGTTTGTAACAAACTGAGGGAATGTGTACTTTTTTTAAATGAAAGTTTGTGGTATTCTCTTTATATTTTCCTTATATCATTCTACGCATGTGACATCATAAACTGTAGAAGTTTTCTCATTCCGCAGTGACTACACGAAAACTCATCAACTTTGAACTGATTGTCCGGTTTTCCTCAAACTATCACTAATACGTTCAAGCGGTATTACTGCGTTCGCTCAATCCACGTGTATAATAAGGTGAACTTGTCCTAAGTAAGGTTTCCCATGCTATAGATTTAAGGCACTGCAATGGGTTCATATTCGTATTTTACGTTAGTTTGTTTGTGTTTGTTTGTAAAAGTAATAAACTGACCTAAATAGGGAATGAGAAATCAGTCGGTAATTTTTCGGCATATCTACAGCAACTGCACCAGTGTCTTTCTATGCAACCAGTTTCCTGTAATACTGAATTTGGCAGTACTTGATTGGCAGTGGTTCCATTCAAACCAATAGCTGATACGTCAGGTAAGTTCATATCAAGTTCTCATAATAACTTTGGTAAACGACATTATGTACAACATTAGATCTGCATCATTAGCAAACAAGTCTGTAGCACTGTACCATATTAATAACTGCTACCAAAATTTATCAATTGCCGGTCACGGATATATTTTCTTGCTGAAAATATACGAGATAAATCATGAACTTCATTTGACAATAGAAATGATTTCACAAATATTTATAAATTCATCTCTCGTATACAAATCTATTAAATCAATATCTTTACCAAATGCACACTTTGAGAGGAATCACATTTTACTGTCATACGACATAATAAAACAACACCTGTGAGTAAGAGTTATGATACAAAAAACCCAACATAATTAAATATTTTCCTGACGAAACAACCCTGCCAGCGTTTCCACTGTACATGCTACAAACAGACGTATCGCCGATACAAGTAGGCTTTTTGTAGTACTAAAATCAAGTTAGAGTTGAATATGATCCAGTTGCATTAAATTTCCCGATGAAGCAACCCCGCTATAGCGTGTCCACAGTATGTGTTACAAACAGACGTTTCACTGATACAAGTACTAAAATCAAGTTAGAGTTGAATATGATTGAGTCGCATTTTGTAAACCAAATACAGTCAAATCTACCTCAGCGGCCACCTGTTACTGCCTTTAATATTGCCTGCACGTCGAGGAATTTCGCGGATCACCGACTTGTATGCTGGTGAAAGGTTGTGTCGGAGTCCCCCTCCCCCGTTGAGTGAAGGATTTTCCGCATTCACATACACAGCTTCACGGACTCCTCTTTCAAACCATCTGGTTTCCTTGTCGATGATGTCGACCTCTTTGTCCTCAAAGTGGTGTTCCGTGTTCTTCAGGTGGGTGAACACGGCCGACTCGTTCCCAGCTGATCCGGATCTGCGATGTTGGTAGAGACGTTATTGGAGAGGCTGTGTGATCCGCAAAATTCCTCGACGTGCAGACAATAAAGGCAGTAACATCGCCCATTCACCCTCCACGGGTGACTGCTCGCAAGCCAGACAGAGCTGAAAAAGTGACTCGGACGAGTCACGAAACTGTTCTCTCCGTGATTTTCACAAGTAAGTCCAGTCGAACAGATTCAATTTACATGCTTGTAGCATACTATCTGGATGAATCAAAATCTACATCGATAGTAACGGATTGTTAGATTTTTCTCTGTTTTCTATTCACATCGCTGCTTCCTCTAAATTCAGATGTATATGAAGGTAAACTTGTCCTTCAATTCAAACATTATCATCTAGATAAATCCTCTCTCTGTCTCTTAACAGTTACTCTCATACCAAACGCTTTCCATTTCTCGTAATGCTGAAAAAAAAAAGCCCACCGAAGTTTTCTCTGTTCTTTGCATCAAACCCCGAGTATCTGTTTGAACCCGTTTGTCTCTCACACAGTTGTTTCCTTAGCTTTAAAGACACTGATGGTGATGACGTCATCCCTATTCTCCTTTCGGCAAGAGGTGATAACACGTTGTGGCGCGAAGCGAAGTTGGTAGGACGGCGCGAGACACGAAAGAAAGGCCGAGGCAAGGAAAAGACTCATACAAACGTAGAGGGCGTAGTCGTAGGATCCTGTTCTGTCGATACTTTCGCCTTTGTAATCGAGAAAATGACAGCAAAAAAGCGACACAATGACAGGGCGAAAAAAAAAGGACTGATATCCTGATTTCACCCTCCTAGAACTAATTCAGGAATTTGCTGGATTGTACACAAAAACAAAGGTTGATATGTCAAGTGTTTACACGAACTCTCACGACCTCATCTTCACAATGAATCGCACACCTGAATTATCATTTCGGAGAGGCCTCTGTTTGTACAGTAAACTTCTGACAGCACGTTTTGTGAGCACAACTTTCAGATGCAGCATATCATACCCATGCCCTAGATACATTTCATCATTCATTGTTCCATTCCAGCAGGTTAAACTAAATCAAATTCAAGCCGTTTCACAGGAGTTGGCCATTTCCCTATCGAAAGCATGAGTAGCCTACTTAATATTAAGCATTGTACATTCGATAAAAGCGTTAAAAACAAAGCCAGAATAAGACATTAAAATCAAGACATTACACTGATACAGTAGGAGATATCAAAGCTAGTACAAGAAATCGTTATAAAGATAAATGTTGGTTATTAACGATACAGTAAAAGTTGGTTACATCTATATATAGGCCATTATCATAAAAACAGAAAATTTAAAGCATGCTACGAAATTATTTTCTACATTCATACATTGTCAAAAGGCTGCTCCTTGAAATTTGGAAATATCGAATACTGACAATCTCAAAATTTTGAGGAAAATCACAAAAACACGGATCATAAGAAAAAAGAGACATTGTACAGCTTCTAACCTAAGAGGGCGCCCACTACGTATCCGGAGCCCATAGACGACGTGATGACGGTCCATGCGACACAACACGCCCTCGGGTGGAATAGTTGGTGGCTGACAGCATGAGGAATGGTGTCTAGAACCGAGACTACGAATACACCTGAGACTGAGAGAGGGGAAACCGTATGGCGAAGAGAGTGTGTATTTGTGACTGTCAGTCAAACAGACAGGCAGAATGGAAAAAAAGGCAAACGCCATGTGATGTCTCGCTTGCATATCGCATTTTGTAATTAAACATTTTTTAAAATGTATATGTTCATTGACCTTTGACGTTTGACTTTAACTTCACCAATGTTCGAACTTGACCGACATCTTTAGGTGGTGCACCCTGCTGTGAGTTTTGTGGTCATAGCTCAAAGTTGCGCAAAGTTAGAGAGAGTACACCAAATTATTTCGACGACTCTGACGACGACGGAAAAGTGACGCTTATGTCGCGCTTCCGCTATGCAGGCGAGACAAAGACAAACAAACAAACAAACAAACAAACAAACTGAATCAGTGGCTAAAATTGACAAGTGGATGTATCGTGATCTCATCTTAATAGAGAGCTGTCCTTTTCGTAAATAATGATAAAATATAGGAATCTACTCCATGACCCAACAGCTTTCAAATGTTTCTGGTCATGTAATCATATCCATATCAGTAATGATAATTCTCATGTGTATACACGTGTGTATTACTTAACGTTCATGGTGGACGACAATGTACTTACTCTCTTTAGTCTATTTTTAGTCCGCTTGCAATCCTGCAGACCCCGAACCCTTAAACGATTATTTACACTTATTTGCTTATTCATGTCATACTAATTACATATTAGCATCATCGGTGGCATATTATCATAGGTAACCGTATGCCCGGTGGTCCTGGGTCACCAGTTTTAGATGACGGGCTACCACTTTATCAGAAAAGATAATTATGTTTCACAGGACCGATGGGGCCACCAAAAATTCACGAGAGTGTATGTTGTTTTCACATGTTTTTCTCACCCCTACAGACTACGGGAGAGTAACTCACGGCTCAGTGCTTCCTTACACGCATTTCAGCTATCAATGCAAGGTTGCAAGATAGTCTCCACGGCCAAACTCAGTCTTGTTTACGGCCAAAGTCGGCCAAGCTATCTTTTAACTAACTAATATACTGCATATTCATCTAACTACGTTTAAATGAATGATTTCAGTTTCAAATGTTTCATTTTTGCCTTACTTCCCAGTCACAGTACGTGGTATTTGAGGCACTTGTCAATTCTCACACAATTATACAATTATCATGGTTTATTCTAATGATTGATGATATTATTTCATTTTTCATGTTTTTGCTCATTCTTTTTCCGGCTACCAAATTTTATTGTCCGGCCATACCAAAAGAAAAGTTAGCGTCGAGCCATGTATACATATATGTGTATATATATAATTATATAGTGAAAACTTTGAGCAAAGAAATGGGTTTGTTATTCTTAACAGCACTTCCTTCTTCAACTCACTGGTAATATTTGCCAAGATGGCGATGAGAGTGTTTGAGGCGAGGAGTGACCCCATCATTGCTGCTCCAATAATAGCAGCGATCACCAGACTGAATATCTTGGGAAACGGAAGGTGGTCACCGATCACGGCCACTAGGGCCTTCCCCACCACCTGCGACACACCCAGGGCCGTCATCACGATGGCACCGGTCTCTTCGTTGAACCCTCTCGAGACCAGGAAATTCACCTGCATACGACACGAACAAACAAAGAAACAAGACGTGTATTAATGACCTCATGTATACACTGTGGAACACAAGTGGAATTGGCGCTTCTTTCAATCGAGAGAATGGCGCTACGCTCGGCGACGTTCGTCAACAGGAGGGATCCATTTTTTCTTTTTATTTCTTTTGTTTTAACCAAAAATAAAGAGGGGGCGCGCGCCCGGTGCGCCCCCTCTGGATCCGCCACTGCAATTAAAGATGGCGAACATAATATCAGCCTCAATGCTTCAGTTTGTGAGTCCTTCTCACGCGTGAACTCTCTCTGACATCATATATGTGCGTGATCACGCAATCTATAGCGTGAATGTCGACAAATCAAACAATAACTTCAAGTGCAGCGGATCAAAGTGCATGCCTTTGTGGTGGGAACCGTTAAGTTTTGAAGTCCCTGAATTCTGTTCTATCGACAAGACTCAAGTGCCATCGTGATGTAAATGAATTGGTTATGTAGGCAAGAAAAGAACAGAGCAGATCCAGGAATTCTCTTTTTATTTCTTTTGTTTATAACGAAAATTAAAGGGGGCGTGCGCCGGTTGCGCCCCCCCCCCCCCCCTCTCCTCTGGATCTGCCACTGAAGAATGTATGAGTGTGGTCTTTTGTGTTTGACATCATCGTGTCAATGTATAGCCTGATGAATAGCTACAGGACAAATAAGTTCGTCGGGTACCTATACTACAGGCTACAGGCGGGCCTCCGCCCTCACGATAAACATTGGCGGGGGTGATCCCAGAGAACTTCACGATAGCTATTCGCTTCCCGCACGGACAAGTACACGTAGATAACGGCCGTCATCAGACAGTGTTCGGTACGGTGAGAACCACTGACTATTTGCAAATGCTTTAACAGATTCTCTTATCAAAACAGCTCCTCAACAATGACAGAGGAATTACGTAATTCCTATAGTAAAGCGAAAGGCCTATATACTTTCTCAAATGACACGACAAATTCGATTAACAATCGAAATATTTTTGACCTTCTGTGACCCTGTTTAAATGTGGAACATGGACTGAACTTTTGCCTTAAAAAATCAAGTAATCAAATATCAAGGTTTCGCACCGGTTTGGGAGATGGTTACCCCATGAGTCATTATGAGCATTAAAGGGATGGTAGAGTATTGGTGGAGATGAGACTTGGACTTTTAACTTTTTGCGAGATACCAAGAAAACATTATTTTATGATATAGTACAGAACACACCATTTTAAGAGGAATTCAAAGTTTATTTGAAGAAAATCGGGTTTGAAATGACTGAAACATCCAAAAACAAAGTAAAACAAAGTGATCGTAATAAAGTGTGGGTCCCACACTTGATCAGAATCTTCTTTTTTTTTTGGATATCCAAGCCATTTCAAACCAATGTTCATCAAATAAACGTTGAATTCCTCATAGAATTATATGCTCTTTCATATTTCATAAGAGGTTTCTCATTATCTCACCAAAAAATGTTAGAAACCTGAAATTAGGTCTCAACCAAAACTATACGATCCCTTTAAAGACAGACCCCCCCCCCCTTACACAAACATTACATAAAAAAATCATCCTTTGTCTATGCTATTTCCATCATTACGAATTTGAAAAGAGATTATCCAGTAACCAATACAGCAAATGAAGGAAACAGATGATTGCTATGCTTGAACCGCTAAAAACAAACATTTACATCATCAAAATGTAACAATGAGAAATTGATACCGTGTGAATTCTAACGGCAAGTTAGATACGAGGCAACACACAGTGTTCTCATGTCCAGAACAAGACAATATCCGTTTCTTGTGAATGCCCACTACACCTGGTTGTTACAAGACGCCGGTAAAAACATCCGCTGTGGTAACAATCTCAACTTCACTCGGCTTACAATAACTAAGGCAGAGGTTATCGGAAGTTCATTGACCTATATTATTCAGTGTAAACTTCTGGAGAATCTTCAGTCATTAAACGTTGCATGCTGTGTGAAAATGTATGACTTTTTTTTTCTCAGAAAGTTCACAGACTGTATCAACAAGCGATCATTTTAAGATTTTGACAAACACTCGTGGGTAAGTAAGTGCATTGCTAATAAACTCTCAGTTCACCATAATGTAGATGTCATGCAGAAGGTAGCCTACGGAGAAATTAGTAAGAAGGAATTAGAAACTATATCGCAACTCCATTGTACTTTTGAAACAATGGTTTGATTCGCTACGGAGACCTGGCTGAGTAAAACGATAAGATAACGATTTGTTGACTATACAATAACGAAGCATATACGCTATGCGATGTCTCGCTCGCCCGCATAATAAGTATAAAACATTGCAATTTTTGATTATTGGAATATCTTTCCAACGTAAGTTCTTTGACCTCTTGACCTTTGACCTCGTCCAACTTTGTGACCATATACAGTAGCTCAAAGCTGTGGAAAGTCATTGAGAACACACAATATATGGCGCTTAAATCAGGGAATGTCCATTGATATTTTTATTACAATGTCACACAACATAATGATGTATAATCAATATTTCATAGTCTTGTGGCTTATCAGTAGCAAGGGCGAGTTGTCACGCCTCTCATACTGGCGATGTCTAAAATATCTTTTTTTTTTCTTTCAAAAGAGTACAAAGATAAAAAATTCAAGGTAAGATTTAGAATGTTCTTTTCTTAAAACATTTTATGCAAAACATTTCGCTATTTTATGGTCTGAACAATTCGACGGCTTAAATGAGTTTGTCTTATTATAAGGCAATTCATTAAATGAACATTTTAGTCATTGTCAAAGACAAGAACATGCCGTTTCACTTTCAATCACTAGTTGAACACTTACAAAGCTCATATAGAAGAAACTAACGGCTGCTGAACATGCTACCATGGAAACGGCTATCATCCACAGCTCAGGGAAGCAGAGAACCGCATACAGCCTGGGGCCCTCCTCCTCGCTCGTGTGAAGTTCACTTTCACCCTTTTGTCCTCGACGGTCCTTCTGAAGCGCCTTCTCTTGCTCATTGAGCTGCTCACGTGCAAGCTCCTTGTACAAGGGCTCGTATTGCTTGATCGTCTCTTGGCGAGAATCATCGTCCTTGACCAGATCGTACGTTCCCTTCGACTTCTTCTTGCTGCATTTCTCTTGTTGATTGGGAGCGGTGTAGGTCGACGCAGAAGCGAGACCGGTGACCAACACGAAAGCCGACGCAATCCGAACCGTGTTTCGCCAGCCGAGATGGAGGTTCATTACGTAAAAAAACGGGTTTACAGCCAGAAGTCCTGCAGACACACACGACAGTGACATAATATATTTCTTTTATATAATGTATCTTCAGTCCTCCTCTATGTGTACCGTTCTATGTCTACATCTATTATACACATACCATACATACATAATACATACATACATATTTATATATATACACGTACTGGCATTTAATTTATTATGATGAATATACAGCGTATACCATTATGTGCAGATATTACATACACTTACATTAACAAACTCTTTCTCCTCATAACATTAACACGTTTGCCTATGTATACGGAGATATGTGTGTGCGTGTATGTGCATGTGTGTGTGTGTGTGTAATCATTTCAGGGTTTTTTTTCAAACAGTAGGGGTATAGATTGTTTTTTATATGTGACTTGGATTTATCTGTTATGACAAGTACAGCACACGATCAAAGCACACGATTAAATATAAAATAGTATTAGTTACTGTGAACTCTTGGTTCAGGTGAGCTAAAGGATTCGACTCCGCCGTTTTGTCCTAGGAATCAAAACTGCTATGAGTACGTCTATATTGGAGAACCCAAGCAGCGGAAATTGCTGTTCTCCTTCCTGTATAGCAGCCGCATGTTGTGGTGGTCGGAACTAATTCACGCTCACAGAATGTGCGTTGCTGGAGACAACGGACACGACAGGTGGGCTTTCATTGATTTTACAAAGTGCGTCACAATAATTGACAGAGGCAATCGTTGTTAACTGATAGTCCCTCATGGCATGTAGTTACCATTTCCTATAACACATTTGATAGGATTTTAATCGATCTGATTCCATTTTCTCTGTATGTCGCTGATCATGAAGTACGGTATTATTTACCATTTGCAGATGAAACAAAACCCAGCTTTAGTGCTTCCAAATAGTTCTAAATTAATGAGTTAATGGTTGCTTCAAAATATTTCTAAATTGTGAGTTGATGATAGAAACAACATTGAATCAGTTTAATCAATGTTAGGTACTGTTAAGTATACAAAATGTGAACAATAGTTATAATAAAAATATTTCTACTAGACCGTCTACAGTCATGGTTTACTGAGAAAAATAGTGATAATGATTATTTTCTTATATTTTAGGCTTTACTGCGAAATTTTTATATTGTAGGATGTTTTGTGATACAACTGACCTATACACATATGCATCAATGTTATATATATCGAAGATTTTTTAAATCACTGGTCTCAATGGCAAACAGTACCCGAAAGATACCAGGTTCGTCAAAAACAAGTCTATGGGCCCTTTAGAAGCATAATTTGTGACAAAAAAGAAAGCAACAACAACAACACACACATGAAAATCAAAGTTTGCATAATCGCAGCACATACAAAATGATTATTATACGCGGAAGTCAAAGAATAATCGTCCATTATCCACAAAGCTTTTCGGTCCAACTCCTTCAACCGATTAAACACGGAAACACACGTTAAATATCTTGAGTGCACATTCTTTTGCATTCTCTCAAACAAAATACAGTAGTTTGTTTGTTTATTTCCATCTGAGAAGATGGCTGGATAGCCCATATTCAGTTACGCTAAGCTGGTCTTCCATGGGGTCCAGTTGGATGCGAGGCTTGACCACTTCACCGGGTTAAACACCCTGCTCTTTGCGATGAATGAATGGAGAGGGATCTTTTACGTGCATGAGCTGTGACTCTCTCATACACGGGACCTCCATTTTATGTCCTATCCGAGGGACAGAGTGTTTTGCCTCTTGCTCGAGGGGACGGTATGATCACAAACAACATTGCTCAGTCCAGACTCGGGTTCGAACCCGGGTCCCTAGGATAGTGAAGCAGACGCACTACTGGCTGAGCCAACTCACCGCCCTTACTAGTTAAATGTGAAGTCTGTGGGGAAACATAATTATCATCAAGGAGCTTCAATGAGGCTCATTAATATTATCGACCCTGCATCAACCCTAAGAGACTTTGAGATACATTACACTTGCCTTCATGATAACAAACAGAATCAGGTTAAATCACTGAAGAATAAACCTAGTAGAGTATAGACTCATGTGCGAATGTACAGACCAAATAGTCCAGCGGATATAGAGCACGTATAGGGTGAATCATGCACATTATGGTAAAAGCACCATACTTGGTACACATGTACATGATGCCAATACAAGTCATTTCTGATATGGAAGCCACTCTGATTCTGCCTGTGGCGGCCATGGCCGTCATTTTTCAAAATGGCCGCCATGTGATATAGCAATACTGTGTATTTTGGAAACTATAAGTCCGATTGTCGTGATTCTTGTACCAAAGTATAGGTTTTGAGGGTCAAGGATTCTAATAAAATATTTTTTGAGAGGATAAAGCCATGGCAACCTACTTATTAGCGGCCATTTTGAAAAAAAAAACATGGCTGCCGCTCTACATTCTTTTCATATAGGCCCTATCTTTAACACCAATGGATGCATCTTCATGATTCTGGTACAAAAATATGTTTTTGAGGTTCAATTATTTAAATGGATACATCTTTTCGTGTATACAACCATCACATGTTTTGGCTGCCATATTAAAACAAGGCCACTGCAATATATACTATACTGTACGTCTTTGAAACTAATTGGGGTCAATGATTTTAAACAAGCATTTGTTGATGAATAGAACTAACACATTTCGTTTTCATGTCCATTTTGATAAATATGACTGCCGCACTACAAAGAGTATGCACACACACACACACACACACACACACACACACATTATATACAGCGTGGCCTAGAATTAACGGAAACGCGAGTTTTCGCAAATATTTGCACATTTGCATTACTTTGATGCCAAAATGACAGAGTGATAGAGAATTTTTCTAGAAGACGAATGACTCCAAAATCATCCGATTTGGTTGAGTAGTTTTCATTCTACAGATGTTTTTGTAAAGACGGGTCGAGCGTAACAAATTTCAGCATCGAACAAAAGCCACTGCCTTGGGAGACTAACAAAGAATTGAGGCCGCACATCACAATGTGGAATGCTTGAATAGGATTATTGTCGAATATTGACCTTCAATTGTTGGGTAGTCTCCGTTGCTGAGCTTTGATAAAATAAAGTAAGAAATTAATGATCAACAAAAAACATGTTGTCTATAAAGAAAAATACTCAACCAAATTGGACAATTTCGTTTTGGTTTTGAAAAAAAATATTCGTTTCCGTTTTCTGAGGGGCCACCCTGTATATATACACCCTCACTTGCCATATAATATGTATTGTCCCATTGACAAGAATCGTTCACCTATTACTGGTAAATGATCCTCCTTTGTTGTTGCGGCGTTTAGTTCTTTATTGTTCATTGATTGTTGTTGATTGACCATACCTCTATCACATTCTCTATTCAAGTAGGTATTGAACATCACATAAGTACAATTCTTGCATACCTGGAATACTAAAGATAATTATGTTGAATATCAAAGGTAGAATCAATGGTGAGAATGGAATAGAAGACTTTCCCCCCAATTTTGGATGCATAGACAGGAGAGTACAATTAGTGTACTGTCATAGTTTCCAGCCACAAAGACATGATTATTGCGGTCTTATAAGACCTACTGATTTCTGAAGTTTGTTTTCAGTTCTTGTTCATTATTTCGTAGTATGACCTTGTCAAAACTTGTTACACAAAAATATAAGGAATCATACGAAGGAATCGAATTAGCTCTGACAATCCAAAACCATTATTGTTCCTGATCATCCATTGATGAGTGGTGATGAACGTGAATGCATAGATGCAGGTGCGCTTTAGAGAACGTCTTCAGTATTTCTACTGGTGCCGGTAAGTAAGATCGATTTACTGAATATTTTATTCTGCAGTTTTATCTTCCAATAATTATGAGCCTAAAAATTTGTATTTATTTGAGGTTTTCCTTAAATTCATAAATTAGCATAATTTTTCTTGTAGTTTATATTTTGGATGGGCACTGTTACGTTATAAAATTGTGTTGAAATGCCCACTGTCCATTTACCTGTAGAAGTTGCTTTTGAATTATGGAACCTTAATCCTTATTCCATAAGGGAATGGCAAATGTATCAAATATATATTTGTATAATTTCTTTGGGGTTACGGTAGGGTGAAATTCAGTTCAAGAGGCTAAAATCATTGATAAAAAGTAATGCATAGATCAACCATAACAAGTAATGTATTCAGAGTAGAACTACACACAGAAACAGATAATTTGATTTTTCCTTGTTCTTGTTCTTCACAAATTATTGTACATCGAAAGCAGGGGCGGATCCAGGAATCCAGGGGGGGGGGGGGGCGCAACTAATATTTCTGGTGCCACTTCCGGGTTTGATTTCTTTTTTTTCTTTTGTTTTTAACGATAAATAAAAGGGGGGCGTGCGCCTCTTGCACCCCCCTCTGGATCCGCCACTGAAAAGGTAAAATTCACAACCACAAATCTATTTAAAGGAAATGTTTGTCACATTTCTAGAAAAAATGAACACCTAAAGTTATTTGCTTTACCTCTGTTAAGCACATTTACATAAAATGTTATCTTTTTAAGTAATTGGTAACTGGGTTTATTTGTAGGATAACATGGCTTCAAAAGTAAAGCTCATTTCAACCGAGAAACCAGCTCCCAGGAAAGAAACAGATTGGACCAAGTGCATCATATGTCAAGATGATGACACAAAAAACCTATCATGTCCAGCTTTGTCTAAAAGAAATGATGTTGGTAGAGGATACAAAACTTTGGCAGAAGATCTGATTTCTTTTCATGAGGCCGATTTTTTTCCCCACTACGCTGCAAATGACAATTAGATGTAACCTATAAAGATGTATTGTATAAATACCTATTATATTTACTTTATCGTTTGATGTATAAGATTCAGTGTAGTTGTAAGTATCAGAACAGCCTGGTCAATCATGGATTTTATAGACATACATAAAATAGTGTGTTTACATTAATTTGATGTAGGTGACCCAAGAAGTTTTGGAAGTTTTCTCACACTTAGTGTCATATTTCCAAAGAAAACAGATGTACTATATAGGTTGGAAACTATGATTTTCATTCCATGGTCCAGGGACCAGAGAAAGCGAGAGTCTATATTTCTAGAAAATGTATAATCTTGATTAATATGTACTTCAGACATGAAATTGTGAAGATCATGTTTTTCACATACACTGTACACACAGAAATCCTATAAAAGAGATTGAGCATATTTTCCAAAATGCTTAAAAAGTTAACTATGCCCAGATGTTCCACATTAGAATACTAAAAATGCGTGAACAAGTAATTGTTGACCCCCAAATCAAACGATTACACCAGAATCACAATGGGCATCCTGCTTTCATAACACTTGTACGCTATATAACTGGAGGGAGGCCATATTTATTAAATGGCCGCCAAAACAAAGGATGTGATGAACCTATTCACTTTGCTAAAACATCATTATATTGAAAACCGTCACCCCAACACTATACTTTAACACTTGAATCGTGACTATATATCTTTTGAGTTCGAAGATATACCATATTCATTATCTGTTGTATGGCAGCCATATCTATTAAAATGGCCGCCAAAACGTAGGATGAAACGATTCATATTCACTTACAGTTGAATTTATCGGAATCCTTGACCCCCAAAACATAGAAGTTGGTACCAGAGTCATGACACTTTGTCTATACGTTTTAAGGATATGTTATATCTAGCATGGTGGCCATGTTTTTTTCAAAATGGCCGCCAATATGTAGGTTACCATGGTTTTATCCTCTCAAAAATTATTCTATAGGAATCCTTGACCCTCAAAACCTATATTTTGGTACAAGAAGCACGACAATCGGACTTATAGTTTCCAAAATACACAGCATTGCTGTATCACATGGCGGCCATTTTGCAAAATGGCCACCACGGCCGCCAAAGGGAGAATCAGAGTGGCTTCCATATCAGAAATGACTTGTATTGGCATCATGTACATGTGTACCAAGTATGGTGCTTTTACCATCAAGTGCATGATTTTTTTCTATATCCGCTGGACTAAAAAGGCCAGGAAAAGAGCGGAGAAACGGATTTCTCTCATCACATTATCGGAATCAACTTCGACACTTTCATGACTTGAGCATGCAAATTGTCTCAGAGTTCATCGAGCTACGAACACTGGGGCAGATCCAAGAATTCTGTAAAGGGGGTGGGGGAGGGCGCAACTAATATTTCTGGTGCCACTTCCGGGTTTCATTTCATTTTTTCCTGTTATTTCTTTTGTTTTTTTAACGAAAAATAAAGGGGCGCGTGCACCGGTTGCGCCCCCTCTGGATCCGCCACTGGAACACATCGCGCTACGAATCGTCGAATTCTTATTACCCACAGATGAACAGCGAAATTAGGAGCACTATACATGGAAACTGACCATAATATCTGTGATACTGAAAATACTGACTGAAAACATACGTTATACAGTGGAAAGCCGGTATAAGAGATCCTTGGAAACAAGAAAATTTTTTTCTTTTTTATGAGATATTTCGTTATATCAGTAGTCAATAAGCAATTCAAAACAAAGGAAATAAATTCATTGTGACCGGAAAATTAGTTTGTTTTATCAGGTCTGGTATTTTGTTATATCAGATCTCTTAACATCAAGTTTCCACTGTACAACAATTTCAACCACATTAATAAGAGTATTCTTTGCTGATAAATGCTACTGGTGGCTACAGAACATAAATGACACATCACTCGATTTTTAAGCTGCCTCTTGTTTGTGTGTGGGTGTGTGTATTCTTTTTTTTTTTTTTGGGGGGGGTCTTTTTGGGCAATATGCTTAGTTTTGCTAGTTCAGCAATATAGATATTGAAAGAAAGATGAAAGAGAGATTTGTACCACAAAAAAAAAAATGTGAAGAAATTCACACCTTAATATAGAGATTGTTAATGAGAAGACCGCAAACTACAAGCCCTGTTTGTTTGCTTGTGTTTGGTTTTTTTTAGCAGTCCCCTCTATTTCTAACAATTTTGATTTTGTATTTGTCATAGAGGGCACATTTATTACATTTCAGTTCACAGTGTTTTCCTTGATTACACTGCTGTATTGATTTTGGGTCATGATGTGTATTTAAACGTTCAAAATAATTCAAATGTTAAGAGATCTGTTTCAAGGAGATGACTCCTACCTGTACTGCATCCGACCAGAGCCATGGTAACGGAGCGGGCCGAGTTCTTCTCCGGAAAGTAGCGAAGAATGATGTTGAGCCCGGAGACGGTTACGAAGTTGAGACCCAATCCGTAGAGCAGGCTGAAGGTGAAGAACATCGGGAAGATACCGGGCATGAAAGACGTCAGGAGTAGGCCAGCA
The DNA here is from genome assembly GCF_040938485.1 of Diadema antillarum. Classification (NCBI taxonomy): domain Eukaryota; kingdom Metazoa; phylum Echinodermata; class Echinoidea; order Diadematoida; family Diadematidae; genus Diadema; species Diadema antillarum. Next base: position 612,929 of record NW_027271245.1, on the reverse strand, counting down.
AAGCAGGCCACGGTACCCAAAATGGCTATCACACGGTGTTGGAACCTAGCGATGAGGGCGTTGGAAAGCGGGCTGGCGAGGTAGGTGAGTCCGAACGGAATTGTGCCCAGCCATCCTGCCATCGGATAGATAGCGAGAGAGATAGTTATAATAATACAATAATACATTAATAATAATAATAATGATAATGATATAATAATATAATAATTATAATACAATACAAATAACAACTATAATAATAATAAAAATGATAACAAAATAATAATAATGATAATAATGATAAGTTATACGCCCCAAATCCACTCTGCAGAGTGGTCAAGGCGCATACATACTAGAAGTATTGAGAAAGAAAGGGAGATGTGAGACAGAGAGGTATTAGAATGAGCGAGAACAAGAGCAAAAGATGAGAGAGAAAAAGATTCGACAAAAAGGGAGAAAGAAGATGACAAAATCATGAGTAAAAGATGAGATGAGAGAGGAGTGAGATTAAATTCTATTTGTTTTGTTTTTTTCTAGATCTGATGCATTTTGAGGTTTCCCCTCAATTATGCTCAATATGCATGCAGGTGATAATGAATATGCATATGCCGATATATTCATCACAAATTTATTATGTATTAGAGAAAAACTCTGCTTTTCTTGACACGAGTATAAAACAATCCTATCACTATGCAGTCTGTGCAAGGGCAGCGTAATAATGTTTTGGAGCATCACTCTTACTATGTCATTATTATGCTTGTACACTCACATTTCGCTGAACTGTATATAGGCCTATCTGCTTGCAATATCATTGCTGTTGTTGACTAATTGAGAACAATATTATTGACGATCATCATCGCTATTTCCACGTACTACTATCATTTTGTGTGAGAAAAGATAGTATTTGACTCTTTAGAACATATGATAATTCAAGTTAAATGGGGTGAAAACAAATGGAGTCATTATTAAGAATCTAAAAATGGAAAAGAACCTCGTGTACCTGATATCAGTTTGTACAATGTATTCAATCTTCTACAGAATGCAACATATATATATATATATATATATATATATATATATATATATATATTCCTTGGATCGTAGTGTCCGTCAGTACTTTGTTACAGTCGAGTGAAAAAAAACTCTTTTTCCTGTTTCCTTGGTCTTGGGTCTAAACAATGATCATTGTCCTCTTTAGTTTGCAGGCAATAAAAACAAATCTAATCTTTACGGTTATGCGGCGATTTCCATTTGGAAAAAAAAAACATGTATCACTTTACAAAAAAAAAAAAAAAAAAGCTGTCTTCTCTTCCGGTACTACAGTATAAGAACATCTTTTTAAAACTTTCTTTTAATTCATAATTCAATCATGGGAGAAGAGCGCATTACGACGACATGGCCTTTAAAAATCGATCGATATACCTACCTCATTATATCCTTGATTTTGTAAAAGAAGTTATATTTTTTTACCTATTGATTACGAGATAGTTGAAGCGATTTGCATATGAATGGAATATTCGATCTCTACGAGTTAATCACTTTGAATTGATTTTAATTCATTATCAGCTATAGCATAAACACGCAACGTTCCAAAGTTCGAATTGTCCCTGTAGGCTTCAACAGTCTAGACACAAAGGCTGACATTTTCCACAATGGGTGAAATGGTGCATGCTCGAGAGGTTTAACAAGGGGACCGAGTTTAGCTGATTTGAAGTAGTCGGCGGTAATACCGCTCCTCTTTACAGAAATAAGGTTGCAAATCAGTTTGGTTCCCTGGCAGGTGGGAGCTCCCCGGGCGAATCATGCACACTGTCTTTAGCAGAGGTGACTAATCTCTGTGACTTCATTATTCAAAGAGGAATACAAGTTGGCCCGTAGTACAGGACTCACGTTTTAAATACGGGTGCACGTCAAGAGACCGACACCCACGAGTCATACAGCCCACGACGTCATACACCTCACCAGTCATACAGCCACGAGTTATACAGCTTACGATACGAGTCATACCACCCATTAGTTACAGACTAAGCTAACGAGGCCCATGAGACCGACACAATAAGTCCCGTGTTGTATACTCTGTCGAATCTGTCGAACGGGCTGTTTTTACCTCGTGTCGAAATCATGGGTTGTATGACTCGTGGGTGTCGGTCTAGCCAAAATTTAATGACCCCGTATATACCGCATATACCGGTGTAAATAAAAACCAATCACGAACCCATTCATCGTCATTCTCGACATGTTAAAAAAAAATAAAGCGTCCGATGTGGATTTGGCTTCATTATATAAAGAGATGTATTTCATCATGTTTACTTAAAGAAAGCCTCATGATAGAAACCTGTTATTGTGGCGCCACGACCGAACTCGTGCTGGAAGATGACCAAGAGTTGACCGTACGAGTAGAGGAAGCCGTAGTTAGCGAAAAGGTGGAGGAAGGTCATGAGAGTGATCACCCAGCCCCAGTGGCGCCTCAAATGACCCATTATCGCTGCAATTAAACCAGTCGGCCTCACCTGTGGACGAGATATAGAAAAGTGCAGATAGGAATACATGCATGCAATATTGGTATGGTGACCTTGGTGTTCCCACTGCACTTATGCAGCCATAAATGTCACTCTCCCATATTGAGGCCTGTGACGGTGGCGAGCTATATTGTTAAACATACACATTACTGTTTTCGATATCATTGCTTAAAATCGTCATATTATTGTCGCAATGAAAAATTGTCCTGCTTTCTCCACGTCAAGTAAATTGCGGGAGTTAACTATTGCAGAAATATGTACAAAAACAACAACAACGTTTGCCTTGTATATCAATACAACACGAAACACTAATATTCAGTGCTCCCTGTTACATATTAAACTCATGCACTTATATATACGGTTCACCTATACGGCTTCTCGTTGTGGGGCAAAACAGGCTTTCGAGTTATGTCTCAGGCGAAAATATCTCCACTTGCTCATGTTTTGTGCATTTTCCACCAAGGTAGAAGTGGCTTCTCTCATTTTATTTTTTTTTTGAACGAACCTTCCATTACCTTCATCATGCAGGCGTGATATTGCCTGGCAAAACACCTTTTTCATCCTTCTTTCTCTTATACCGCTTACTGTATAGGTGCCATGACAGCGACATGTACCCTCACATTCCGGTCCTGTGTCTTCCCGTCTCTTTCTCTCTTTACCATTCTGCCTTTTAGTTTTAAAAAAAATGTGTGAGTGCATACGTCTTTTCTAAAAGGAAGAGTTTCGAGGTGAAGAGAGTCCACAATTTTAGCACTTAGGCCTATGGATAGGGATATCTTTAAAGACTTTCTCATGCTGAATATACCAGAGAAGATGTACCTCCCTGAGAAAAGAAGGCTAGCCTGGCATGCTCACAGTAAGCACATTTTGGGAGAATCGGATCAAACACCAGGAAGCCGCACTATACACCTACACTTTGTATTCCGGAATATTTCAGAAATTCCGAACTAACCCTATTCGGGACCCTATTTCACGGTTGTTGAAGAAAGACTTGAAAACCAGTCCTAATTAAAATATTCCGGGGAAAATTCTAAAAGACCGCCTATTTCACTCCCGAACTGAGCCCCTACCCCCATTTATCATACCGAATAACAGGGAACTTGCATGCTGTGCAGATGACCACCTGAGTATTGGGGGGGGGGGAGGGAGGGGGTGAAAGGCTTTGCCTTCCTCTTCCGTCCACCACTTTAGTTGTTTGAAAGCGATCACGTTAGGCTAGCTTTTGCCACTGGGAGCAGTGATTTTATGTTTATTACAACTATTGTTCATATTTTGCATATTTAACAATACTTAACATTGACTATACTGATCCAAATTTTTACATTGGTTGTTTCTATTCCTAACTCACATTTCAAAACTATTTTAAAGCACTATAAAGCTGAGTTTTTTGTTCAGTCTACAAATGGAAAATAAAAACAGGATTAAAGAGGGCGACGTTAGCGCTACCGCTGAACAGGATTAAAGAGGGCGACGTTAGCGTTACCGCTGTCTTCATTACGAAGATCGACGATGTAAATAAAGCTCCCTTACTGTCAATCAAAGTATATCGCATGTCCGTATTGCGCACTCTCTTTTATACAGGTTAAAGCCCCCGTTCCACTATCATGATCTGGACTCCAATCTTTCCCGATCTAGCAGATCGGGAGAGAGCGGGCAAAAGCGTACAGGGATCGGAAGCATCGTAACAGCAAGGAGGTTCGAGAGATGGAGCTATAACTGACTATAATTATTCAATCAGCTGTCAGTTTTCTATGGATGGACAAAAGATTTCCACAGGCGCATTTGTGCCTTTGATGTTCGATGCTTGAAGCCGCCATTTTTCTGAGCAATCTGAAGATTCATTTTTAACGCTAACATAATATCGGGTATATGCTGCTCGTTTATATATCAAATGCAATGAAATTTCACCTAATGATAAAGCATATGAAACAAAAGTCAATTCCGTTCGAAAATATGTGCAAAAGTGTAAATCTGAGCTGTATTTTGTGGAAGTGTCTGAAATTTTAACCTCATGGAAAGCCGGTTTTATCACTTTTCTCCTTATTTCCGCCAAATGAAACTAATATGGTATCATCTTCAAGTATAGTTCTTTATAAATTAATATGTCAGATTAGCGTACAGACCCGTACAGTCGAGTAATTTTGATATCTATTTCAGCAATATTTGAGCAATTTCTATTCGCGCACCCCGTGCCTTTACCATTGTCTACCGCCCATCGTTTGTAAGAAGGGATGATATAGCGAAAAGTAATTACCATCACAAAGACATATCTTCCTTGGAAAGTGGTTGGTGATTATGCAATGAGACACGAGTCAATTGTCTTCGCATCTGAGCGGCAGATCCAGTTTGACACATACTTCAAATATTTTTGAGTGACGGCTTCGAGCATGGGATTAAAGCAAATAGACTGTTGTGACTCCATTTCTCGAACCTCCTTGGTAACAGCGACGTTTGGAGGACGGTGTTGGAGTGGGCATTTTTTTTTCAGATCGGGAAGAAAGTTTTAACCCGTTCAAAATTTCTTCCCGTTATCCCCGACCAAGTAATTGACCAATTTTGAATCGTAAGGCAAGCGGGTAGAGCGTAGTGAAAGTGTATGCTACACTGCGGGATGAGCGTAACGAGACCTTTCTGAGCGTAGTAACTATAGTATTAACATCGGCACAAGAACGGGAATTAAACTACGGGGTAGACACCGACGTGGTCCCGCTGCTGCTCCGCTCTTCCCTGATGAAAGCACGACCTTCCACCTTCAACGCCGCTCTAACTACGTTCTCTACTGTCGTATGGAATCAAGGCCTGTTCCTACGACGCTCTCAGTACTTTTCATTCCCGCTTTAGTTACGCTGTTTCCGCTTTCGCTACGCTGTTCCTACGCTTTTCCAGACTCAATTACGCACGTCTTCCGCTCTCGCCGCTCTAAAGTAAAAGGGACGCAGCCGATACGCTGGAAAATTCGCAGTCAAAATGTCTGCCAGAAACGAGACCGAGAGGCAAAACTGTTGAGGCGGATGAGGGCGTTGTCACTGCACCTGTCGAGGCAGTTATGAAGAAGGAGAGCAAATATTCCAAGAGGAGACGAAGACAAAGAAGAGAAGAAAGCAGCTACCCACAGACACAAGGCGAAGAAAGAGAGACTGCACGTGATGTTAACAGAGGAGGAAGAACAAGACTTTTTGAAGAATATGAAATCATCTATGCCAGGAAGAAGACGGACTATAAAAGCAAGGACATCAAGAAAAAGCCTTGGAAAGATCAGCAAGTCTTTGATTGATAATGAATTGCTGTGCACAGAAGAACCGTGAGTTCAGGAGCCTCTCCGAGGTCCACGGTATATATCTCTTTGATTCTTCATGTAAGTTGACTGAGAATCGGCAGTCGAATCGGGGTACATCGGGGCACATTTTCAGCTCTCTGGACGGGCGAACAGCATGATGAGATCGTATAGAATCTAGATCGTTCAGTTCGCAAGTACAGCGTGCATAATAGATTGGATAACATCGGCAACATAGCACTGACAGCGTAGATACATCGTTATAAAACGCAACTACAGCGGCAGAGATTTTAATGTCTCATTCTGCAGTCATGTAAGAGCGTAGTAAAGCTCGTGTTAGTCGTAAATATAGCGTTCTTATAGAGCGTTCTAAAATCGTACTGTGTCAAGATCGGCTCATTTACTCAATCCTTCGCCCCGATCTGAGAAAATTGTCAAATCGTGAGGAGAACGGCAGAGTGGAACAGGATAGTGATACAATGTGTAGTTGTTTACGCGTACGATTCGCCTTGGCCGTGGTGTACGTAGTTTAAGTACAGTATGTGCATGTTTGACCTGATCATATCATATCAATGTTATGTAAATCGTGACCTAGTTCGACACTCACTCAGCAATTGATCTGTCGACTACCACGTACCTGTTACACGATGTAGTACGCTATGTACACGCAGGGTTCCGTATCTAAATAACAAGTGAACAGACGTTGTCATCAAAGGATGTAGAAGGTGAAACCAGTTAGGAAAAACGGCCAAATCAAACCACGAACTGAGACTGATGTTGTGTTGACTTCTTTCACATAACTATACTCAACAAACGAATCGGTTTCTATTCAAACATTCATGGATGCGTGCGTCTTTGCAACAACAGCCTCACTCACGTGGGTTTTTGCTGCTGCTGTTGTTGATGTTCTCTCTCTCTATCTTTTTTTTTTTTTTTTTTTTTTTTGGGGGGGGGGGCTATTTTTCCGAAATCTTATACTTGTGCATCTCCAGGCATCTTCCAGCAACGCACACAAACACGAAACACACTCTCGTGAGTGAATACATATTTTACATTTGGAAGCTGGAAAATACAACATCTTGTAACAATAGGTTAACGTATAATAATTTATTATGCCCTTTCACCATCTCAAAAGTCATCTTACCAATATCCAAACACTCGTACCTGTCACATCTTGAGTGCTTTTATCGGATCTATATAGGGCAAGAATTACCCCCCCCCCCCCGAGACAATTACCCCAGACGTACCCTTTTCCTGGCCCTAATCCTAATCCTAAATCCTGAACCTAAACCTAACCCAAACTCTAACCTTACCCTAAACCTAATCTTTACCCTGACCTTTTTAGCCGGGGGGGGGGGGGGGGGTTAATTGCCCTCGGAGGCTAATTACCCTGATTTTAACATAATCTACAGTGGCTATATATAGTTGTCATAGGTTGTGGCTCGTTTCTATATCCTGACCTTTTGGACTTGCATTTCAAGCTATATAGGCTCTACTGAACAAGAAAAGAGATTTTATTCCCCCAATCCAATTGTCGAGTCGCATGTTTGACAGAAACATTGTACGAGTGGGTGAATTACACACTACAATTACAAACGAGTGCCCTGAAAAGGGGTGCAACGACGCATTCACAATGCGTCTTATGAGCACCATTATGACTAATTACTGTATTATGAGCTCGTTTATCATAAAAACTGATGCACGTACAGGACAGAGTGGATCGGTGAGAATTCGATGCGCGAGTTTAACTTTGGAACTGTTTAAACCAACGAGTACAGCGAGTGGGTTTTAGACTGTTCCAAAGTTAAACGAGAGCATCCTATTCTCACTGATCCACGAAAGAGGCCTGTGCATCATTTGTGCTATAAAATGGGCCCATAAATTCATGAAATACAACCATTTTCCCCATCATGCGTCCGGTACACCTACAACACTGTACAAGACTTGAGCCATGCGTTCGGATTTTACCGGACGCATGGCTCAGTGTGGATCAGTAAAAAACAATGCATGAAAATTGACCGATCAGATCGCAGAGATTCTAAAGCCCATTTGATAAAGTAAGATAAACCCCGCCATTCATAGTTTACACAAAACGAAACAACTTTCAGTTCAGGAGACTCATTCTTGATGTATACACGTCGGTCTTTGAGAAACAAATTTCTCAGTGACTACTTTTTGAGTCATAGACGCTTGAATGTAAGTAGGCACCTAAATCAATATAAGAAAGTCGGTCAAAGAATATAATCCAATCGATAAGTCAAAAGCAGGTATACCCGTATATCGATTATCATGATGCTACTTGCAAACATTGGACACTTTTCTTCTGATGAAAGCGTCAATCATGCAAGTTCTATAGTATATACAGACATAAGGATTATGTGAGTGTGTATGTATGCAGTGATTTAACCAAGAAGGTAGAGCCTATAGCCCTCATTGGGTTTCATGACAATTGCTCCTACGACAATTGCTCCCATGGAATATCTGCACGCTAAGCCAAATATAAATTCTACCCACGAATATATAACCTTAACCCTATAGGCCCGATCATATTCCTTACCTTAAACTAAACCTAAAACCCTATCACAACCCTAACCCTATAAATCCTAGGAGCGATTATTGTCGCTGCTCTTCCAACAATAATCACACAGTATCAATCGCTTTGATGGTCAAGGGACTAGAACAAAAAAGAAAATAAAGATGATAGTTCAGCTCAAAATCGTCAACACAGTTTTGATTCGTGTTCGTATATAGGCCTACTCACTCGTATTTTGTCCGACACATTGTACTGATTCACCCTCAGAATCAGCAGAATCATGTAACAAGCGTGTATCTGTTTTTTTTAATAAAAAACACGTATCATAATCTTGAACGTTTAACTATGGATTTCCAACACTATAGTTTCATGGTTTATTAAGCATTCAGCTGCAGGAATTCAACTGGTCAGTATGGCAACAGTGTCTACTTTTTAGACTAACATCGCTGACTTATCTTATGGCGATAGTAAATGACCACGAACGGTCCATGGCGGACCCAACATCGCTAGCTAATGGGAGGTCAGCGGAGAGCGCAAAGTTCCTGCATCAATGGCTGGAAGGATCGCAAAATAACGAGCGTGGCTGATGCAACATCTTCACTTGTCAAACGCAGAAGGCCACCTATTACTCATTATGCAATGTAAAAAAATACAAAAATTCTCTCTCGAAACAAACAAGCGAACCTTGATTCTTTATTAATCAAATTGTTCTGGTTGCGCTTCTTCTGTTCTCATCAAATCCGCGGACAGCCAGCCTGGATAAAAACAAGACGGTGCTTTGGGAAATCTAAAAACTACATGCGCAGAAGATATACTCCTGAATCAAGAAGAATGTATGTGTAGTTGCTATGCATATTGGAAATCGTTGCTCAAGCAATTTCATTAGCGAAATGCACGTACTTTACAAGAGAAAGCAAATATTTTGGCAGGTTGATTGTGATTTGATGTAATGTATTTTTTTCATCCATTTTCGCACAATCCAAAATAATCAGAGATTACAATTCTAAAGGCATCAATGATTGAACTATAATCTCTGATTATTTTGGATTGTGCGAAAAATGTATGAAAAATACATTTCAAATCACAATCAACCTGCCAAAATATTTGCTTTCTCATGTAAAGAACGTGCATTTCGCTAACGAAATTGCTTGAGCAACGACTTCCCATTATGCATAACAACTACATTCTTCTGGATTCAAGAGTATTATCTTCTGCGCATGTAGTTTTAAGATTTCTCCAAGCACCGTCTTGTTTTAATCCAGGCTGGCTGTCGGCGGACAAGATGAGATCAAAAGCATGTTTAAAACACAATATTGTTGTGACGCTATTGACAGAAACAGGTACATGTACAAGAATTAACGAACGATAAACATCCATGAGTATAGGTCTATTGTATATCCATAGCTCTCATTCGTGTGTTTAATTCGTAATCATTCAAAATAATCAAGTAGGCCTTGTTTGTTACGTAAATATCATTCCATCCGACTGATGAAACGAAATACAATTCTCGCTATTTCAACCGTAATAAGAATCTTGGGTATATACATCATAATTTTCAGCAACTGACAGAGTGGTAGAAAAATACCTCCTTTCCACCTCCCTATAAGATCAGTGTTTGGGCCGATTTTCAAAAAGTCTTCCTAAACGCCTAGCCCTTAAAATGCGTGCAGAAGTTCTGATTTATCTGAAACACTATACTGATCGACTTATCAATTAATTCAACCCCCCGTTATTACAATTTAAAAAAAAAATTAGAACAGAAAAATTGACTAAAGTGGCTGAGGATTATGACATGAAACTGTCACGACGGAAAGGTTTAGTCAGAGAAGACAGAATTAAAAAAAAAAAAGTCGAGGGAGCACGCAATACGTGTTATGCTTCAATGTGTTCCATCCGTTATTGATGGAAAACCCTAAACCGATCTTGATTTATCGTTCTTGCAAATAATACCATGACATCGACATAAAGCTCCAACGATTTTGTGAGGGGATAATATATATCAAAATCAGGGTGATGCTTGTTTTCATTCCGGAAGTTCGTTATTCCAAAGACACAAATTTCGCAAAGTCGGGACTCGTAAATCGGATGAAATGGGCTTCAGTATATATCCCAATATTTTTGATTATTAATAATGTAATAATCACAATGTTTCGTTATACCTAGTGTTTGTTTCTGTCACAATGAAATAAGATTCGTTCATTATTTTGTCCGTTCCTTCAAGCTCATGTGGACGGAAAGCCCTTTCAGCGATAGAATTGTTTTCAAATGGATTCGAGTTTTTTCTTCCTTTGATAGAATCTTGTCATTTCTGCAGATAATCGAATCTTTGGATTAACGGAATGCGAACGTATACAGATATCGAACCTCGGATCAAATCTTTGTAGGATTCGGACCTTCGGAATTACCGAAATAACTTGGCAAATTCCATATCTCACACACACACACACAAAAAAAAAACTTCATCACTATGCAGAGTGCAGTACCAGATAATGAATGGCTTCAAATTTGTGATACGAAGTCCAGAACAGAGTTGAAACTGCAGTATGATTTCAACTGCATTTTCCAACAAAACCAACCTGATATTTCACAGCACTTCACTCCAAGGACAAACTGCACCATCCAGGTTCTCTACTGATTTATTTACACACAATGTCTGCTCATAAACGTCTGTATTACAAGGAAAATTCGACTCCGCCATCTTAAGTCAACTTCAAAGAAAGCCGTAAAATGGATTAGTGGCAGTTTCATATAAAACAAGACGAGACTTATATACAGTTATGAAATCTTTCATTCTTTAATGTTTCTATCACTCTAAAAAAATCGAGTGAAAATGTTCACCCTTGAAGGAGTGAATAATAGAAAAGTGAGTTTAGAGTGAAATTGGAGTGAATTTTGAGTGAAAATGTTTATTTTCACTAATTTTGGAGTGATCTCAGGGATCACTCCAAAATCTTAGTGATCCCTGAGATCACTCGAAAAATAGTGTAAATGAACATTTTCACTCAAAACTCACTCCAATTTCACCCTAAACTCACTCTTTTCTGCATTTGTATATTCTTATGTATCCAACTCTACAAAGGTGATCAGTTGTCTCAAGCCTTTGGCTTTCTTTGTGAACTCCCCGACACACTTTACACTGTATATATTTCTATTTTTATGATTATCAATAAAGTGAATTGAATTGAAAAATTGAAATTGAATTTTCTGTTACTTTTTTCATTGTTTTTTTTTCATGGAAGTGTTGAGTGAACCTGAATTCACTCCTTCAAGAGTCAACATGTTCGTTCAATTTTTTAGAGAGTATACGAAGACGTGAATCGGTGGATAATCAATTATTATTCAGCATTAGATCATCAGGTATAAAGAATGCCTCACACTTTGCAACGGCGTTGTAAGGAAATGTACACATTTTTCCACTGATTACTATTCAGCATCTACAACCAACTCGCGCTCAATGTTCATCGTTGTGAAGTTACAAAAAATTCAACATTTTGATGAAAATTACATGATCTCTTCTTCTTGATTTACCTGAAGAAATACGAAAACTATAGTAAAGATTGTGTAGATCAGTTTATGGACAGATGTGATCCAAAATATGTTGTGCTTTAAGCTAGAACAGACTGAAAAGTGACTGTGATGCCTACATGAACAAACCAGGGAATGAACCTCCCTGATCTAAGAATAAGCTGGCTGGCGGTCACAAGACTAATGCACTCCGTGTTCACTTGACGATCGATTCGATAAGAGACACAGGCGACGGAACACACAGAAGCCAAGCGTGAACACTGCACCCGACTACCGTTAGATCTGTGGCTGCGACCGTTAATGTTCGCAAAAGGATTAATTATACCAAGGAGGTATGCTCTCATACCTCCTTGATTATACTAACTGACCTCCCATTCACTCATGGATGAATAGTCAGCTATGAGACCCGCATGACTGCTCGGCAAGCGAGAGAGTAGAGACAAAGCATTACTCGTCACTTCTCTTGTCTTTGACGAAGGCTATCTCCCAGCTCGATCATACATCATGCCCTCACCAGCGTATTATACGGGTATTATAGCATCTCTGGCACTGGGGCATCACTTTTGCAATACAATGGTATCAGGTACGATATTGACCTCGAGAATGTGAAATAAGAAGGCCCCATGACCTTCCCGTGTCCAGTCAACAAAATGCTGCGATAATTGTGTTTGCCCAGGAAACACACCGTCTCTCCCAAAGAGATTGCGTCATACGCTCCCCACTCCTGCCGTCGCGTCAGTCAAGTGACAAGTGCACTATAGCCAAGAAGGGCAAAAAAAAAAAAAAATAGAAATGGAAAGAAATCAAACAGAGGAGTGGATTTTCTAGATTACCTCCTTTGTTTTCTCCTCGATTTCCAAACCAAGTTCGAACAGGGCCTCGCACGTTTACCTATAGGTTAGTACCTTCTTGGTTCCTCCTTGATCTCATACCGGCGAGCCGTGTGTAAATACAAATCTAACAACCCGGGGCCTGGGTATCCATTGTCCAATATCTTTTGTGCACTGTTATAGTTGACGAGTGTGCACGTTGTTATGACTGTTCATTCCGTTATCTTCACAGAATCGTCGTATTACTATTACATGTACATATTTCATAC